>NW_027466531.1:0-187500 GCF_050575085.1 Anarhichas minor
CGTTTGAGGCTTGGAAAAGGCCAAAAGTGGATTTTGTGAAAGTAAACATAGTTTCAAGGATGTTCTTCAAAAAACTGGCTCAGGGCAGTTCAGATTCATGATGTTTTCATTAGAACCTGATGATTACCCACCTTTACTGGTTTACGGTATATTCTCAGCCTTTTCTGCTCTTAAAATACGTTTGAGGCTTGGAAAAGGCCAAAAGTGGATTTTGTGAAAGTAAACATAGTTTCAAGGATGTTCTTCAAAACACTGGCTCAGGGCAGTTGATTTCATTGTTTCATGATGTTTTCATTAGAACCTGATGCGTACCTACCTTTACTGGTTTAATGTAGCCTTTTATGTTGTTAAAATACGTTTCAGGCTTGAAAGAGGCCAAAAGTGGATTTTGTGAAAGTAAACATAGTTTTAAAAAACTGGCTTAGGGCAGTGCATTTCACTCTTTCATGATGTTTTCATTACAACCTGCTTACCCAACTTTACTGGTTTACGGTACATTCTCAGCCTTTTATGCTCTTAAAATACGTTTCAAGCTTGGAAGAGGCCAAAAGTGGATTTTGTGAAAGTCAACATAGTTTCAGAAAACTGGCTCAGGGCAGTTGATTTCACTGTTTCATTACAACCTGCTTACCCACCTTTACTGGTTTACGGTACATTCTAAGCCTTTTATGCTCTTAAAATAAGTTTCAAGCTTGGAAGAGGCCAAAAGTGCATTTTCTGAAAGTCAACATAGTTTCAAAAAACTGGCTTAGGGCAGTTGATTTCACTGTTTCATGATGTTTTCGATAGAAACTGATTCTTACCCACCTTTACTGGTTTACGGTACATTCTCAGCCTTTTCTGCTCTTGAAATACGTTTCAGGCTTGGAAGAGGCCAAAAGTGGATTTTGTGAAAGTAAACATAGTTTCAAGGATGTTCTTCAAAACACTGGCTCAGGGCAGTTGATTTCATTGTTTCATGATGTTTTCATTAGAACCTGATGCGTACCCACCTTTACTGGTTTAATGTAGCCTTTTATGTTGTTAAAATACGTTTCAGGCTTGAAAGAGGCCAAAAGTGGATTTTGTGAAAGTCAACATAGTTTCAGAAAACTGGCTCAGGGCAGTTGATTTCACTGTTTCATGATGTTTTCATTACAACCTGCTCACCCACCTTTACTGGTTTACGGTATATTCTCAGCCTTTTCTGCTGAATACGTTTCAGGCTTGGAAAAGGCCAAAAGTGGATTTTGTGAAAGTAAACATAGTTTCAAGGATGTTCTTCAAAAAACTGGCTCAGGGCAGTTCAGTTTCATGATGTTTTCATTAGAACCTGATGATTACCCACCTTTACTGGTTTACGGTATATTCTCAGCCTTTTCTGCTCTTAAAATACGTTTGAGGCTTGGAAAAGGCCAAAAGTGGATTTTGTGAAAGTAAACATAGTTTCAAGGATGTTCTTCAAAACACTGGCTCAGGGCAGTTGATTTCATTGTTTCATGATGTTTTCATTAGAACCTGATGCGTACCTACCTTTACTGGTTTAATGTAGCCTTTTATGTTGTTAAAATACGTTTCAGGCTTGAAAGAGGCCAAAAGTGGATTTTGTGAAAGTAAACATAGTTTTAAAAAACTGGCTTAGGGCAGTGCATTTCACTCTTTCGTGATGTTTTCATTACAACCTGCTTACCCACCTTTACTGGTTTACGTTACATTCTAAGCCTTTTATGCTCTTAAAATACGTTTCAAGCTTGGAAGAGGCCAAAAGTGCATTTTCTGAAAGTCAACATAGTTTCAAAAAACTGGCTTAGGGCAGTTGATTTCACTGTTTCATGATGTTTTCGATAGAAACTGATTCTTACCCACCTTCACTGGTTTACGGTACATTCTCAGCCTTTTCTGCTCTTAAAATACGTTTCAGGCTTGGAAGAGGCCAAAAGTGGATTTTGTGAAAGTCAACATAGTTTCAGAAAACTGGCTCAGGGCAGTTGATTTCACTGTTTCATGATGTTTTCATTACAACCTGCTCACCCACCTTTACTGGTTTACGGTATATTCTCAGCCTTTTCTGCTCTTAAAATATGTTTCAGGCTTGGAAGAAAAAAAAAAGTGGATTTAGTGACAATCAAAATACTTTCAAAGGTTTTCTTCAAAAAACTGGCTCAGGGCAGTTCAGTTTCATGATGTTTTCATTAGAACCTGATGATTACCCACCGTTACTGGTTTACGGTACATTCTCAGCCTTTTATGCTCTTAAAATACGTTTCAGGCTTGGAAGAGGCCAAAAGTGGATTTTGTGAAAGTCAACATAGTTTCAAGGATGTTCTTCAAAAAACTGGCTCAGGGCAGTTGATTTCATTGTTTCATGATGTTTTCATTAGAACCTGATGCGTAGCCACCTTTACTGGTTTAATGTAGCCTTTTATGCTCTTAAAATACATTTCAGGCTTGGAAGAGGCCAAAAGTGGATTTTGTGAAAGTAAACATAGTTTCAAAAAACTGGCTTAGGGCAGTGGATTTCACTGTTTCATGATGTTTTCATAACAACCTGCTTACCCATCTTTTCTGGTTTACGGTACATTCTCAGCCTTTTATGCTCTTAAAATACGTTTCAGGCTTGGAAGAGGCCAAAAGTGGATTTTGTGAAAGTCAACATAGTTTCAAGGATGTTCTTTAAAAAACTGGCTCAGGGCAGTTGATTTCACTGTTTCATGATGTTTTCATTACAACCTGCTCACCCACCTTTACTGGTTTACGGTACATTCTCAGCCTTTTCTGCTCTTAAAATACGTTTCAGGCTTGGAAAAGGCCAAAAGTGGATTTTGTGAAAGTAAACATAGTTTCAAGGATGTTCTTCAAAACACTGGCTCAGGGCAGTTGATTTCATTGTTTCATGATGTTTTCATTAGAACCTGATGCGTACCCACCTTTACTGGTTTAATGTAGCCTTTTATGTTGTTAAAATACGTTTCATGCTTGAAAGAGGCCAAAAGTGGATTTTGTGAAAGTCAACATAGTTTCAGAAAACTGGCTCAGGTCAGTTGATTTCACTGTTTCATGATGTTTTCATTACAACCTGCTTACCCACCTTTACTGGTTTACGGTACATTCTCAGCCTTTTCTGCTCTTAAAATACGTTTCATGCTTGGAAGAGGCCAAAAGTGGATTTTCTGAAAGTAAACATAGTTTCAAGGATGTTCTTCATAACACTGGCTCAGGGCAGTTGATTTCATTGTTTCATGATGTTTTCATTCGAACCTGATGCGTACCTTTACTGGTTTAATGTAGCCTTTGATGTTCTTAAAATATATTTCAGGCTTGGAAGAGGCCAAAAGTGGATTTTGTGAAAGTCAACATAGTTTCAAAGATGTTCTTCAAAAAACTGGCTCAGGGCAGTTGATTTCACTCTTTCATGATGTTTTCATTACAACATGCTTACCCACCTTTACTGGTTTAATGTAGCCTTTTATGTTCTTAAAATACGTTTCAGGCTTGGAAGAGGCCAAAAGTGGATTTTGTGAAAGTCAACATAGTTTCAAGGATGTTCTTCAAAAAACTGGCTCAGGGCAGTTCAGTTTCATGATGTTTTCATTAGAACCTGATGATTACCCACCTTTACTGGTTTACGGTACATTATCAGCCTTTTATGCTCTTAAAATACATTTCAGGCTTGGAAGAGGCCAAAAGTGGATTTTGTGAAAGTCAACATAGTGTCAAAAAACTGGCTCAGGTCAGTTGATTTCACTGTTTCATGATGTTTTCGATAGAAACTGATTCTTACACACCTTTATTGGTTTACGGTACATTCTTAGCCTTTTATGCTCTTAAAATATGTTTCAGGCTTGGAAGAAAAGAAAAAAAGTGGATTTTGTGACAGTCAAAATACATTCAAAGGTTTTCTTCAAAAAACTGGCTCAGGGCAGTTCAGTTTCATGATGTTTTCATTAGAACCTGATGATTACCCACCTTTACTGGTTTACGGTACATTCTCAGCCTTTTCTGCTCTTAAAATACGTTTCAGGCTTGGAAAAGGCCAAAAGTGGATTTTGTGAAAGTAAACATAGTTTCAAGGATGTTCTTCAAAACACTGGCTCAGGGCAGTTGATTTCATTCTTTCATGATGTTTTCATTAGAACCTGATGCGTACCTTTACTGGTTTAATGTAGCCTTTTATGTTCTTAAAATACGTTTCATGCTTGAAAGAGGCCAAAAGTGGATTTTGTGAAAGTAAACAGAGTTTCAAAAAACTGGCTTAGGGCAGTGGATTTCACTGTTTCATGATGTTTTCATTACAACCTGCTTACCCACCTTTACTGGTTTACGGTACATTCTCAGCCTTTTATGCTCTTAAAATACGTTTCAGGCTTGGAAGAGGCCAAAAGTGGATTTTGTCAAAGTCAACATAGTTTCAAGGATGTTCTTTAAAAAACTGGCTCAGGGCAGTTGATTTCATTGTTTCATGATGTTTTCATTAGAACCTGATGCGTACCCACCTTTACTGGTTTAATGTAGCCTTTTATGTTCTTAAAATACATTTCAGCCTTGAAAGAGGCCAAAAGTGGATTTTGTGAAAGTAAACATAGTTTCAAGGATGTTCTTTAAAAAACTGGCTCAGGGCAGTTGATTTCATTGTTTCATGATGTTTTCATTAGAACCTGATGTGTACCCACCTTTACTGGTTTAATGTAGCCTTTTATGCTCTTAAAATATGTTTCAGGCTTGGAAGAAAAAAAAAAAGTGGATTTTGTGACAGTCAAAATACTTTCAAAGGTTTTCATCAAAAAACTAGCTCAGGGCAGTTCAGTTTCATGATGTTTTCATTAGAACCTGATGATTACCCACCTTTACTGGTTTACGGTACATTCTCAGCCTTTTCTGCTCTTAAAATACATTTCAGACTTGGAAGAGGCCAAAAGTGGATTTTGTGAAAGTCAACATAGTTTCAAAGATTTTCTTCAAAAAACTGGCTCAGGGCAGTTGATTTCATTGTTTCATGATGTTTTCATTAGAACCTGATGCGTACCCACCTTTACTGGTTTAATGTAGCCTTTTATGTTCTTAAAATACGTTTCAGGCTTGGAAGAGGCCAAAAGTGGATTTTGTGAAAGTCAACATAGTTTCAAGGATGTTCTTCAAAAAACTGGCTCAGGGCAGTTGATTTCATTGTTTCATGATGTTTTCATTAGAACCTGATGCGTACCCACCTTTACTGGTTTAATGTAGCCTTTTATGCTCTTAAAATATGTTTCAGGCTTGGAAGAAAAAAAAAAAGTGGATTTTGTGACAGTCAAAATACTTTCAAAGGTTTTCATCAAAAAACTGGCTCAGGGCAGTTCAGTTTCATGATGTTTTCATTAGAACCTGATGATTACCCACCTTTACTGGTTTACGGTACATTCTCAGCCTTTTCTGCTCTTAAAATACATTTCAGACTTGGAAGAGGCCAAAAGTGGATTTTGTGAAAGTCAACATAGTTTCAAAGATTTTCTTCAAAAAACTGGCTCAGGGCAGTTGATTTCATTGTTTCATGATGTTTTCATTAGAACCTGATGCGTACCCACCTTTACTGGTTTAATGTAGCCTTTTATGTTCTTAAAATACGTTTCAGGCTTGGAAGAGGCCAAAAGTGGATTTTGTGAAAGTCAACATAGTTTCAAGGATGTTCTTCAAAAAACTGGCTCAGGGCAGTTGATTTCATTGTTTCATGATGTTTTCATTAGAACCTGATGCGTACCCACCTTTACTGGTTTAATGTAGCCTTTTATGTTGTTAAAATACGTTTCATGCTTGAAAGAGGCCAAAAGTGGATTTTGTGAAAGTAAACAGAGTTTCAAAAAACTGGCTTAGGGCAGTGGATTTCACTGTTTCATGATGTTTTCATTACAACCTGCTTACCCACCTTTACTGGTTTACGGTACATTCTCAGCCTTTTATGCTCTTAAAATACGTTTCAGGCTTGGAAGAGGCCAAAAGTGGATTTTGTGAAAGTCAACATAGTTTCAAGGATGTTCTTTAAAAAACTGGCTCAGGGCAGTTGATTTCATTGTTTCATGATGTTTTCATTAGAACCTAATGCGTACCTTTACTGGTTTAATGTAGCCTTTGATGTTCTTAAAATATATTTCAGGCTTGGAAGAGGCCAAAAGTGGATTTTGTGAAAGTCAACATAGTTTCAAAGATGTTCTTCAAAAAACTGGCTCAGGGCAGTTGATTTCACTCTTTCATGATGTTTTCATTACAACATGCTTACCCACCTTTACTGGTTTAATGTAGCCTTTTATGTTCTTAAAATACGTTTCAGGCTTGGAAGAGGCCAAAAGTGGATTTTGTGAAAGTCAACATAGTTTCAAGGATGTTCTTCAAAAAACTGGCTCAGGGCAGTTCAGTTTCATGATGTTTTCATTAGAACCTGATGATTACCCACCTTTACTGGTTTACGGTACATTATCAGCCTTTTATGCTCTTAAAATACATTTCAGGCTTGGAAGAGGCCAAAAGTGGATTTTGTGAAAGTCAACATAGTGTCAAAAAACTGGCTCAGGTCAGTTGATTTCACTGTTTCATGATGTTTTCGATAGAAACTGATTCTTACACACCTTTATTGGTTTACGGTACATTCTTAGCCTTTTATGCTCTTAAAATACGTTTCAGGCTTGGAAGAAAAGAAAAAAAGTGGATTTTGTGACAGTCAAAATACATTCAAAGGTTTTCTTCAAAAAACTGGCTCAGGGCAGTTCAGTTTCATGATGTTTTCATTAGAACCTGATGATTACCCACCTTTACTGGTTTACGGTACATTCTCAGCCTTTTCTGCTCTTAAAATACGTTTCAGGCTTGGAAAAGGCCAAAAGTGGATTTTGTGAAAGTAAACATAGTTTCAAGGATGTTCTTCAAAACACTGGCTCAGGGCAGTTGATTTCATTCTTTCATGATGTTTTCATTAGAACCTGATGCGTACCTTTACTGGTTTAATGTAGCCTTTTATGTTCTTAAAATACGTTTCATGCTTGAAAGAGGCCAAAAGTGGATTTTGTGAAAGTAAACAGAGTTTCAAAAAACTGGCTTAGGGCAGTGGATTTCACTGTTTCATGATGTTTTCATTACAACCTGCTTACCCACCTTTACTGGTTTACGGTACATTCTCAGCCTTTTATGCTCTTAAAATACGTTTCAGGCTTGGAAGAGGCCAAAAGTGGATTTTGTCAAAGTCAACATAGTTTCAAGGATGTTCTTTAAAAAACTGGCTCAGGGCAGTTGATTTCATTGTTTCATGATGTTTTCATTAGAACCTGATGCGTACCCACCTTTACTGGTTTAATGTAGCCTTTTATGTTCTTAAAATACATTTCAGCCTTGAAAGAGGCCAAAAGTGGATTTTGTGAAAGTAAACATAGTTTCAAGGATGTTCTTTAAAAAACTGGCTCAGGGCAGTTGATTTCATTGTTTCATGATGTTTTCATTAGAACCTGATGTGTACCCACCTTTACTGGTTTAATGTAGCCTTTTATGCTCTTAAAATATGTTTCAGGCTTGGAAGAAAAAAAAAAAGTGGATTTTGTGACAGTCAAAATACTTTCAAAGGTTTTCATCAAAAAACTAGCTCAGGGCAGTTCAGTTTCATGATGTTTTCATTAGAACCTGATGATTACCCACCTTTACTGGTTTACGGTACATTCTCAGCCTTTTCTGCTCTTAAAATACATTTCAGACTTGGAAGAGGCCAAAAGTGGATTTTGTGAAAGTCAACATAGTTTCAAAGATTTTCTTCAAAAAACTGGCTCAGGGCAGTTGATTTCATTGTTTCATGATGTTTTCATTAGAACCTGATGCGTACCCACCTTTACTGGTTTAATGTAGCCTTTTATGTTCTTAAAATACGTTTCAGGCTTGGAAGAGGCCAAAAGTGGATTTTGTGAAAGTCAACATAGTTTCAAGGATGTTCTTCAAAAAACTGGCTCAGGGCAGTTGATTTCATTGTTTCATGATGTTTTCATTAGAACCTGATGCGTACCCACCTTTACTGGTTTAATGTAGCCTTTTATGCTCTTAAAATATGTTTCAGGCTTGGAAGAAAAAAAAAAAGTGGATTTTGTGACAGTCAAAATACTTTCAAAGGTTTTCATCAAAAAACTGGCTCAGGGCAGTTCAGTTTCATGATGTTTTCATTAGAACCTGATGATTACCCACCTTTACTGGTTTACGGTACATTCTCAGCCTTTTCTGCTCTTAAAATACATTTCAGACTTGGAAGAGGCCAAAAGTGGATTTTGTGAAAGTCAACATAGTTTCAAAGATTTTCTTCAAAAAACTGGCTCAGGGCAGTTGATTTCATTGTTTCATGATGTTTTCATTAGAACCTGATGCGTACCCACCTTTACTGGTTTAATGTAGCCTTTTATGTTCTTAAAATACGTTTCAGGCTTGGAAGAGGCCAAAAGTGGATTTTGTGAAAGTCAACATAGTTTCAAGGATGTTCTTCAAAAAACTGGCTCAGGGCAGTTGATTTCATTGTTTCATGATGTTTTCATTAGAACCTGATGCGTACCCACCTTTACTGGTTTAATGTAGCCTTTTATGTTGTTAAAATACGTTTCATGCTTGAAAGAGGCCAAAAGTGGATTTTGTGAAAGTAAACAGAGTTTCAAAAAACTGGCTTAGGGCAGTGGATTTCACTGTTTCATGATGTTTTCATTACAACCTGCTTACCCACCTTTACTGGTTTACGGTACATTCTCAGCCTTTTATGCTCTTAAAATACGTTTCAGGCTTGGAAGAGGCCAAAAGTGGATTTTGTGAAAGTCAACATAGTTTCAAAGATGTTCTTCAAAAAACTGGCTCAGGGCAGTTGATTTCACTCTTTCATGATGTTTTCATTACAACATGCTTACCCACCTTTACTGGTTTAATGTAGCCTTTTATGTTCTTAAAATACGTTTCAGGCTTGGAAGAGGCCAAAAGTGGATTTTGTGAAAGTCAACATAGTTTCAAGGATGTTCTTCAAAAAACTGGCTCAGGGCAGTTCAGTTTCATGATGTTTTCATTAGAACCTGATGATTACCCACCTTTACTGGTTTACGGTACATTATCAGCCTTTTATGCTCTTAAAATACATTTCAGGCTTGGAAGAGGCCAAAAGTGGATTTTGTGAAAGTCAACATAGTGTCAAAAAACTGGCTCAGGTCAGTTGATTTCACTGTTTCATGATGTTTTCGATAGAAACTGATTCTTACACACCTTTATTGGTTTACGGTACATTCTTAGCCTTTTATGCTCTTAAAATACGTTTCAGGCTTGGAAGAAAAGAAAAAAAGTGGATTTTGTGACAGTCAAAATACATTCAAAGGTTTTCTTCAAAAAACTGGCTCAGGGCAGTTCAGTTTCATGATGTTTTCATTAGAACCTGATGATTACCCACCTTTACTGGTTTACGGTACATTCTCAGCCTTTTCTGCTCTTAAAATACGTTTCAGGCTTGGAAAAGGCCAAAAGTGGATTTTGTGAAAGTAAACATAGTTTCAAGGATGTTCTTCAAAACACTGGCTCAGGGCAGTTGATTTCATTCTTTCATGATGTTTTCATTAGAACCTGATGCGTACCTTTACTGGTTTAATGTAGCCTTTTATGTTGTTAAAATACGTTTCATGCTTGAAAGAGGCCAAAAGTGGATTTTGTGAAAGTAAACAGAGTTTCAAAAAACTGGCTTAGGGCAGTGGATTTCACTGTTTCATGATGTTTTCATTACAACCTGCTTACCCACCTTTACTGGTTTACGGTACATTCTCAGCCTTTTATGCTCTTAAAATACGTTTCAGGCTTGGAAGAGGCCAAAAGTGGATTTTGTGAAAGTCAACATAGTTTCAAAGATGTTCTTCAAAAAACTGGCTCAGGGCAGTTGATTTCACTCTTTCATGATGTTTTCATTACAACATGCTTACCCACCTTTACTGGTTTAATGTAGCCTTTTATGTTCTTAAAATACGTTTCAGGCTTGGAAGAGGCCAAAAGTGGATTTTGTGAAAGTCAACATAGTTTCAAGGATGTTCTTCAAAAAACTGGCTCAGGGCAGTTCAGTTTCATGATGTTTTCATTAGAACCTGATGATTACCCACCTTTACTGGTTTACGGTACATTATCAGCCTTTTATGCTCTTAAAATACATTTCAGGCTTGGAAGAGGCCAAAAGTGGATTTTGTGAAAGTCAACATAGTGTCAAAAAACTGGCTCAGGTCAGTTGATTTCACTGTTTCATGATGTTTTCGATAGAAACTGATTCTTACACACCTTTATTGGTTTACGGTACATTCTTAGCCTTTTATGCTCTTAAAATACGTTTCAGGCTTGGAAGAAAAGAAAAAAAGTGGATTTTGTGACAGTCAAAATACATTCAAAGGTTTTCTTCAAAAAACTGGCTCAGGGCAGTTCAGTTTCATGATGTTTTCATTAGAACCTGATGATTACCCACCTTTACTGGTTTACGGTACATTCTCAGCCTTTTCTGCTCTTAAAATACGTTTCAGGCTTGGAAAAGGCCAAAAGTGGATTTTGTGAAAGTAAACATAGTTTCAAGGATGTTCTTCAAAACACTGGCTCAGGGCAGTTGATTTCATTCTTTCATGATGTTTTCATTAGAACCTGATGCGTACCTTTACTGGTTTAATGTAGCCTTTTATGTTCTTAAAATACGTTTCATGCTTGAAAGAGGCCAAAAGTGGATTTTGTGAAAGTAAACAGAGTTTCAAAAAACTGGCTTAGGGCAGTGGATTTCACTGTTTCATGATGTTTTCATTACAACCTGCTTACCCACCTTTACTGGTTTACGGTACATTCTCAGCCTTTTATGCTCTTAAAATACGTTTCAGGCTTGGAAGAGGCCAAAAGTGGATTTTGTCAAAGTCAACATAGTTTCAAGGATGTTCTTTAAAAAACTGGCTCAGGGCAGTTGATTTCATTGTTTCATGATGTTTTCATTAGAACCTGATGCGTACCCACCTTTACTGGTTTAATGTAGCCTTTTATGTTCTTAAAATACATTTCAGCCTTGAAAGAGGCCAAAAGTGGATTTTGTGAAAGTAAACATAGTTTCAAGGATGTTCTTTAAAAAACTGGCTCAGGGCAGTTGATTTCATTGTTTCATGATGTTTTCATTAGAACCTGATGTGTACCCACCTTTACTGGTTTAATGTAGCCTTTTATGCTCTTAAAATATGTTTCAGGCTTGGAAGAAAAAAAAAAAGTGGATTTTGTGACAGTCAAAATACTTTCAAAGGTTTTCATCAAAAAACTAGCTCAGGGCAGTTCAGTTTCATGATGTTTTCATTAGAACCTGATGATTACCCACCTTTACTGGTTTACGGTACATTCTCAGCCTTTTCTGCTCTTAAAATACATTTCAGACTTGGAAGAGGCCAAAAGTGGATTTTGTGAAAGTCAACATAGTTTCAAAGATTTTCTTCAAAAAACTGGCTCAGGGCAGTTGATTTCATTGTTTCATGATGTTTTCATTAGAACCTGATGCGTACCCACCTTTACTGGTTTAATGTAGCCTTTTATGTTCTTAAAATACGTTTCAGGCTTGGAAGAGGCCAAAAGTGGATTTTGTGAAAGTCAACATAGTTTCAAGGATGTTCTTCAAAAAACTGGCTCAGGGCAGTTGATTTCATTGTTTCATGATGTTTTCATTAGAACCTGATGCGTACCCACCTTTACTGGTTTAATGTAGCCTTTTATGCTCTTAAAATATGTTTCAGGCTTGGAAGAAAAAAAAAAAGTGGATTTTGTGACAGTCAAAATACTTTCAAAGGTTTTCATCAAAAAACTGGCTCAGGGCAGTTCAGTTTCATGATGTTTTCATTAGAACCTGATGATTACCCACCTTTACTGGTTTACGGTACATTCTCAGCCTTTTCTGCTCTTAAAATACATTTCAGACTTGGAAGAGGCCAAAAGTGGATTTTGTGAAAGTCAACATAGTTTCAAAGATTTTCTTCAAAAAACTGGCTCAGGGCAGTTGATTTCATTGTTTCATGATGTTTTCATTAGAACCTGATGCGTACCCACCTTTACTGGTTTAATGTAGCCTTTTATGTTCTTAAAATACGTTTCAGGCTTGGAAGAGGCCAAAAGTGGATTTTGTGAAAGTAAACAGAGTTTCAAAAAACTGGCTTAGGGCAGTGGATTTCACTGTTTCATGATGTTTTCATTACAACCTGCTTACCCACCTTTACTGGTTTACGGTACATTCTCAGCCTTTTATGCTCTTAAAATACGTTTCAGGCTTGGAAGAGGCCAAAAGTGGATTTTGTGAAAGTCAACATAGTTTCAAGGATGTTCTTTAAAAAACTGGCTCAGGGCAGTTGATTTCATTGTTTCATGATGTTTTCATTAGAACCTGATGCGTACCTTTACTGGTTTAATGTAGCCTTTGATGTTCTTAAAATATATTTCAGGCTTGGAAGAGGCCAAAAGTGGATTTTGTGAAAGTCAACATAGTTTCAAAGATGTTCTTCAAAAAACTGGCTCAGGGCAGTTGATTTCACTCTTTCATGATGTTTTCATTACAACATGCTTACCCACCTTTACTGGTTTAATGTAGCCTTTTATGTTCTTAAAATACGTTTCAGGCTTGGAAGAGGCCAAAAGTGGATTTTGTGAAAGTCAACATAGTTTCAAGGATGTTCTTCAAAAAACTGGCTCAGGGCAGTTCAGTTTCATGATGTTTTCATTAGAACCTGATGATTACCCACCTTTACTGGTTTACGGTACATTATCAGCCTTTTATGCTCTTAAAATACATTTCAGGCTTGGAAGAGGCCAAAAGTGGATTTTGTGAAAGTCAACATAGTGTCAAAAAACTGGCTCAGGTCAGTTGATTTCACTGTTTCATGATGTTTTCGATAGAAACTGATTCTTACACACCTTTATTGGTTTACGGTACATTCTTAGCCTTTTATGCTCTTAAAATACGTTTCAGGCTTGGAAGAAAAGAAAAAAAGTGGATTTTGTGACAGTCAAAATACATTCAAAGGTTTTCTTCAAAAAACTGGCTCAGGGCAGTTCAGTTTCATGATGTTTTCATTAGAACCTGATGATTACCCACCTTTACTGGTTTACGGTACATTCTCAGCCTTTTCTGCTCTTAAAATACGTTTCAGGCTTGGAAAAGGCCAAAAGTGGATTTTGTGAAAGTAAACATAGTTTCAAGGATGTTCTTCAAAACACTGGCTCAGGGCAGTTGATTTCATTCTTTCATGATGTTTTCATTAGAACCTGATGCGTACCTTTACTGGTTTAATGTAGCCTTTTATGTTCTTAAAATACGTTTCATGCTTGAAAGAGGCCAAAAGTGGATTTTGTGAAAGTAAACAGAGTTTCAAAAAACTGGCTTAGGGCAGTGGATTTCACTGTTTCATGATGTTTTCATTACAACCTGCTTACCCACCTTTACTGGTTTACGGTACATTCTCAGCCTTTTATGCTCTTAAAATACGTTTCAGGCTTGGAAGAGGCCAAAAGTGGATTTTGTCAAAGTCAACATAGTTTCAAGGATGTTCTTTAAAAAACTGGCTCAGGGCAGTTGATTTCATTGTTTCATGATGTTTTCATTAGAACCTGATGTGTACCCACCTTTACTGGTTTAATGTAGCCTTTTATGCTCTTAAAATATGTTTCAGGCTTGGAAGAAAAAAAAAAAGTGGATTTTGTGACAGTCAAAATACTTTCAAAGGTTTTCATCAAAAAACTAGCTCAGGGCAGTTCAGTTTCATGATGTTTTCATTAGAACCTGATGATTACCCACCTTTACTGGTTTACGGTACATTCTCAGCCTTTTCTGCTCTTAAAATACATTTCAGACTTGGAAGAGGCCAAAAGTGGATTTTGTGAAAGTCAACATAGTTTCAAAGATTTTCTTCAAAAAACTGGCTCAGGGCAGTTGATTTCATTGTTTCATGATGTTTTCATTAGAACCTGATGCGTACCCACCTTTACTGGTTTAATGTAGCCTTTTATGTTCTTAAAATACGTTTCAGGCTTGGAAGAGGCCAAAAGTGGATTTTGTGAAAGTCAACATAGTTTCAAGGATGTTCTTCAAAAAACTGGCTCAGGGCAGTTGATTTCATTGTTTCATGATGTTTTCATTAGAACCTGATGCGTACCCACCTTTACTGGTTTAATGTAGCCTTTTATGCTCTTAAAATATGTTTCAGGCTTGGAAGAAAAAAAAAAAGTGGATTTTGTGACAGTCAAAATACTTTCAAAGGTTTTCATCAAAAAACTGGCTCAGGGCAGTTCAGTTTCATGATGTTTTCATTAGAACCTGATGATTACCCACCTTTACTGGTTTACGGTACATTCTCAGCCTTTTATGTTCTTAAAATACGTTTCAGGCTTGGAAGAGGCCAAAAGTGGATTTTGTGAAAGTCAACATAGTTTCAAGGATGTTCTTCAAAAAACTGGCTCAGGGCAGTTGATTTCATTGTTTCATGATGTTTTCATTAGAACCTGATGCGTACCCACCTTTACTGGTTTAATGTAGCCTTTTATGTTGTTAAAATACGTTTCATGCTTGAAAGAGGCCAAAAGTGGATTTTGTGAAAGTAAACAGAGTTTCAAAAAACTGGCTTAGGGCAGTGGATTTCACTGTTTCATGATGTTTTCATTACAACCTGCTTACCCACCTTTACTGGTTTACGGTACATTCTCAGCCTTTTATGCTCTTAAAATACGTTTCAGGCTTGGAAGAGGCCAAAAGTGGATTTTGTGAAAGTCAACATAGTTTCAAGGATGTTCTTTAAAAAACTGGCTCAGGGCAGTTGATTTCATTGTTTCATGATGTTTTCATTAGAACCTGATGCGTACCTTTACTGGTTTAATGTAGCCTTTGATGTTCTTAAAATATATTTCAGGCTTGGAAGAGGCCAAAAGTGGATTTTGTGAAAGTCAACATAGTTTCAAAGATGTTCTTCAAAAAACTGGCTCAGGGCAGTTGATTTCACTCTTTCATGATGTTTTCATTACAACATGCTTACCCACCTTTACTGGTTTAATGTAGCCTTTTATGTTCTTAAAATACGTTTCAGGCTTGGAAGAGGCCAAAAGTGGATTTTGTGAAAGTCAACATAGTTTCAAGGATGTTCTTCAAAAAACTGGCTCAGGGCAGTTCAGTTTCATGATGTTTTCATTAGAACCTGATGATTACCCACCTTTACTGGTTTACGGTACATTATCAGCCTTTTATGCTCTTAAAATACATTTCAGGCTTGGAAGAGGCCAAAAGTGGATTTTGTGAAAGTCAACATAGTGTCAAAAAACTGGCTCAGGTCAGTTGATTTCACTGTTTCATGATGTTTTCGATAGAAACTGATTCTTACACACCTTTATTGGTTTACGGTACATTCTTAGCCTTTTATGCTCTTAAAATACGTTTCAGGCTTGGAAGAAAAGAAAAAAAGTGGATTTTGTGACAGTCAAAATACATTCAAAGGTTTTCTTCAAAAAACTGGCTCAGGGCAGTTCAGTTTCATGATGTTTTCATTAGAACCTGATGATTACCCACCTTTACTGGTTTACGGTACATTCTCAGCCTTTTCTGCTCTTAAAATACGTTTCAGGCTTGGAAAAGGCCAAAAGTGGATTTTGTGAAAGTAAACATAGTTTCAAGGATGTTCTTCAAAACACTGGCTCAGGGCAGTTGATTTCATTCTTTCATGATGTTTTCATTAGAACCTGATGCGTACCTTTACTGGTTTAATGTAGCCTTTTATGTTCTTAAAATACGTTTCATGCTTGAAAGAGGCCAAAAGTGGATTTTGTGAAAGTAAACAGAGTTTCAAAAAACTGGCTTAGGGCAGTGGATTTCACTGTTTCATGATGTTTTCATTACAACCTGCTTACCCACCTTTACTGGTTTACGGTACATTCTCAGCCTTTTATGCTCTTAAAATACGTTTCAGGCTTGGAAGAGGCCAAAAGTGGATTTTGTGAAAGTCAACATAGTTTCAAGGATGTTCTTCAAAAAACTGGCTCAGGGCAGTTGATTTCATTGTTTCATGATGTTTTCATTAGAACCTGATGCGTAGCCACCTTTACTGGTTTAATGTAGCCTTTTATGCTCTTAAAATACGTTTCAGGCTTGGAAGAGGCCAAAAGTGGATTTTGTGAAAGTAAACATAGTTTCAAAAAACTGGCTTAGGGCAGTGGATTTCACTGTTTCATGATGTTTTCATAACAACCTGCTTACCCATCTTTTCTGGTTTACGGTACATTCTCAGCCTTTTATGCTCTTAAAATACGTTTCAGGCTTGGAAGAGGCCAAAAGTGGATTTTGTGAAAGTAAACAGTTTCAGAAAACTGGCTCAGGGCAGTTGATTTCACTCTTTCATGATGTTTTCATTACAACCTGCTTACCCACCTTTACTGGTTTACGGTACATTCTCAGCCTTTTCTGCTCTTAAAATACGTTTCAGGCTTGGAAGAGGCCAAAAGTGGATTTTGTGAAAGTCAACATAGTTTCAAGGATGTTCTTCAAAAAACTGGCTCAGGGCAGTTCAGTTTCATGATGTTTTCATTAGAACCTGATGATTACCCACCTTTACTGTTTTACGGTACATTATCAGCCTTTTATGCTCTTAAAATACATTTCAGGCTTGGAAGAGGCCAAAAGTGGATTTTGTGAAAGTCAACATAGTTTCAAGGATGTTCTTTAAAAAACTGGCTCAGGGCAGTTGATTTCATTGTTTCATGATGTTTTCATTAGAACCTGATGCGTACCTTTACTGGTTTAATGTAGCCTTTGATGTTCTTAAAATACATTTCAGGCTTGGAAGAGGCCAAAAGTGGATTTTGTGAAAGTCAACATAGTTTCAAAGATTTTCTTCAAAAAACTGGCTCAGGGCAGTTGATTTCACTCTTTCATGATGTTTTCATTACAACATGCTTACCCACCTTTACTGGTTTAATGTAGCCTTTTATGTTGTTAAAATACGTTTCATGCTTGAAAGAGGCCAAAAGTGGATTTTGTGAAAGTAAACAGAGTTTCAAAAAACTGGCTTAGGGCAGTGGATTTCACTGTTTCATGATGTTTTCATTACAACCTGCTTACCCACCTTTACTGGTTTACGGTACATTCTCAGCCTTTTCTGCTCTTAAAATACATTTCAGACTTGGAAGAGGCCAAAAGTGGATTTTGTGAAAGTCAACATAGTTTCAAAGATTTTCTTCAAAAAACTGGCTCAGGGCAGTTGATTTCATTGTTTCATGATGTTTTCATTAGAACCTGATGCGTACCCACCTTTACTGGTTTAATGTAGCCTTTTATGTTGTTAAAATACGTTTCATGCTTGAAAGAGGCCAAAAGTGGATTTTGTGAAAGTAAACAGAGTTTCAAAAAACTGGCTTAGGGCAGTGGATTTCACTGTTTCATGATGTTTTCATTACAACCTGCTTACCCACCTTTACTGGTTTACGGTACATTCTCAGCCTTTTATGCTCTTAAAATACGTTTCAGGCTTGGAAGAGGCCAAAAGTGGATTTTGTGAAAGTCAACATAGTTTCAAGGATGTTCTTTAAAAAACTGGCTCAGGGCAGTTGATTTCATTGTTTCATGATGTTTTCATTAGAACCTGATGCGTACCTTTACTGGTTTAATGTAGCCTTTTATGCTCTTAAAATACATTTCAGCCTTGAAAGAGGCCACAAGTGGATTTTGTGAAAGTAAACATAGTTTCAAGGATGTTCTTTAAAAAACTGGCTCAGGGCAGTTGATTTCATTGTTTCATGATGTTTTCATTACCTGATGCGTACCCACCTTTACTGGTTTAATGTAGCCTTTTATGCTCTTAAAATATGTTTCAGGCTTGGAAGAAAAAAAAAAAGTGGATTTTGTGACAGTCAAAATACTTTCAAAGGTTTTCATCAAAAAACTGGCTCAGGGCAGTTCAGTTTCATGATGTTTTCATTAGAACCTGATGATTACCCACCTTTACTGGTTTACGGTACATTCTCAGCCTTTTCTGCTCTTAAAATACGTTTCAGACTTGGAAGAGGCCAAAAGTGGATTTTGTGAAAGTCAACATAGTTTCAAAGATTTTCTTCAAAAAACTGGCTCAGGGCAGTTGATTTCATTGTTTCATGATGTTTTCATTAGAACCTGATGCGTACCCACCTTTACTGGTTTAATGTAGCCTTTTATGTTCTTAAAATACGTTTCAGGCTTGGAAGAGGCCAAAAGTGGATTTTGTGAAAGTAAACATAGTTTCAAGGATGTTCTTCAAAAAACTGGCTCAGGGCAGTTGATTTCATTGTTTCATGATGTTTTCATTAGAACCTGATGCGTACCCACCTTTACTGGTTTAATGTAGCCTTTTATGCTCTTAAAATATGTTTCAGGCTTGGAAGAAAAAAAAAAAGTGGATTTTGTGACAGTCAAAATACTTTCAAAGGTTTTCATCAAAAAACTGGCTCAGGGCAGTTCAGTTTCATGATGTTTTCATTAGAACCTGATGATTACCCACCTTTACTGGTTTACGGTACATTCTCAGCCTTTTCTGCTCTTAAAATACGTTTCAGACTTGGAAGAGGCCAAAAGTGGATTTTGTGAAAGTCAACATAGTTTCAAAAAACTGGCTTAGGGCAGTGGATTTCACTGTTTCATGATGTTTTCATTACAACCTGCTTACCCACCTTTACTGGTTTACGGTACATTCTCAGCCTTTTATGCTCTTAAAATACGTTTCAGGCTTGGAAGAGGCCAAAAGTGGATTTTGTGAAAGTCAACATAGTTTCAAGGATGTTCTTTAAAAAACTGGCTCAGGGCAGTTGATTTCATTGTTTCATGATGTTTTCATTAGAACCTGATGCGTACCCACCTTTACTGGTTTAATGTAGCCTTTTATGTTCTTAAAATACGTTTCAGGCTTGGAAGAGGCCAAAAGTGGATTTTGTGAAAGTCAACATAGTTTCAAAAAACTGGCTTAGGGCAGTGGATTTCACTGTTTCATGATGTTTTCATTACAACCTGCTTACCCACCTTTACTGGTTTACGGTACATTCTCAGCCTTTTATGCTCTTAAAATACGTTTCAGGCTTGGAAGAGGCCAAAAGTGGATTTTGTGAAAGTCAACATAGTTTCAAGGATGTTCTTTAAAAAACTGGCTCAGGGCAGTTGATTTCATTGTTTCATGATGTTTTCATTAGAACCTGATGCGTACCTTTACTGGTTTAATGTAGCCTTTGATGTTCTTAAAATACATTTCAGGCTTAGAAGAGGCCAAAAGTGGATTTTGTGAAAGTCAACATAGTTTCAAAGATTTTCTTCAAAAAACTGGCTCAGGGCAGTTGATTTCACTATTTCATGATGTTTTCATAACAACATGCTTACCCACCTTTACTGGTTTAATGTAGCCTTTTATGTTGTTAAAATACGTTTCATGCTTGAAAGAGGCCAAAAGTGGATTTTGTGAAAGTAAACAGAGTTTCAAAAAACTGGCTTAGGGCAGTGGATTTCACTGTTTCATGATGTTTTCATTACAACCTGCTTACCCACCTTTACTGGTTTACGGTACATTCTCAGCCTTTTATGCTCTTAAAATACGTTTCAGGCTTGGAAGAGGCCAAAAGTGGATTTTGTCAAAGTCAACATAGTTTCAAGGATGTTCTTTAAAAAACTGGCTCAGGGCAGTTGATTTCATTGTTTCATGATGTTTTCATTAGAACCTGATGCGTACCCACCTTTACTGGTTTAGTGTAGCCTTTTATGTTCTTAAAATACATTTCAGCCTTGAAAGAGGCCAAAAGTGGATTTTGTGAAAGTAAACATAGTTTCAAGGATGTTCTTTAAAAAACTGGCTCAGGGCAGTTGATTTCATTGTTTCATGATGTTTTCATTAGAACCTGATGCGTACCCACCTTTACTGGTTTAATGAAGCCTTTTATGTTCTTAAAATACGTTTCAGGCTTGGAAGAGGCCAAAAGTGGATTTTGTGAAAGTCAACATAGTTTCAAGGATGTTCTTCAAAAAACTGGCTCAGGGCAGTTGATTTCATTGTTTCATGATGTTTTCATTAGAACCTGATGCGTACCCACCTTTACTGGTTTAATGTAGCCTTTTATGTTGTTAAAATACGTTTCATGCTTGAAAGAGGCCAAAAGTGGATTTTGTGAAAGTAAACAGAGTTTCAAAAAACTGGCTTAGGGCAGTGGATTTCACTGTTTCATGATGTTTTCATTACAACCTGCTTACCCACCTTTACTGGTTTACGGTACATTCTCAGCCTTTTATGCTCTTAAAATACGTTTCAGGCTTGGAAGAGGCCAAAAGTGGATTTTGTGAAAGTCAACATAGTTTCAAGGATGTTCTTTAAAAAACTGGCTCAGGGCAGTTGATTTCATTGTTTCATGATGTTTTCATTAGAACCTGATGTGTACCCACCTTTACTGGTTTAATGTAGCCTTTTATGCTCTTAAAATATGTTTCAGGCTTGGAAGAAGAAAAAAAAGTGGATTTTGTGACAGTCAAAATACTTTCAAAGGTTTTCATCAAAAAACTGGCTCAGGGCAGTTCAGTTTCATGATGTTTTCATTAGAACCTGATGATTACCCACCTTTACTGGTTTACGGTACATTCTCAGCCTTTTCTGCTCTTAAAATACATTTCAGACTTGGAAGAGGCCAAAAGTGGATTTTGTGAAAGTCAACATAGTTTCAAAGATTTTCTTCAAAAAACTGGCTCAGGGCAGTTGATTTCATTGTTTCATGATGTTTTCATTAGAACCTGATGCGTACCCACCTTTACTGGTTTAATGTAGCCTTTTATGTTGTTAAAATACGTTTCATGCTTGAAAGAGGCCAAAAGTGGATTTTGTGAAAGTAAACAGAGTTTCAAAAAACTGGCTTAGGGCAGTGGATTTCACTGTTTCATGATGTTTTCATTACAACCTGCTTACCCACCTTTACTGGTTTACGGTACATTCTCAGCCTTTTATGCTCTTAAAATACGTTTCAGGCTTGGAAGAGGCCAAAAGTGGATTTTGTCAAAGTCAACATAGTTTCAAGGATGTTCTTTAAAAAACTGGCTCAGGGCAGTTGATTTCATTGTTTCATGATGTTTTCATTAGAACCTGATGCGTACCCACCTTTACTGGTTTAATGTAGCCTTTTATGTTCTTAAAATACATTTCAGCCTTGAAAGAGGCCAAAAGTGGATTTTGTGAAAGTAAACATAGTTTCAAGGATGTTCTTTAAAAAACTGGCTCAGGGCAGTTGATTTCATTGTTTCATGATGTTTTCATTAGAACCTGATGCGTACCCACCTTTACTGGTTTAATGAAGCCTTTTATGTTCTTAAAATACGTTTCAGGCTTGGAAGAGGCCAAAAGTGGATTTTGTGAAAGTCAACATAGTTTCAAGGATGTTCTTCAAAAAACTGGCTCAGGGCAGTTGATTTCATTGTTTCATGATGTTTTCATTAGAACCTGATGCGTACCCACCTTTACTGGTTTAATGTAGCCTTTTATGTTGTTAAAATACGTTTCATGCTTGAAAGAGGCCAAAAGTGGATTTTGTGAAAGTAAACAGAGTTTCAAAAAACTGGCTTAGGGCAGTGGATTTCACTGTTTCATGATGTTTTCATTACAACCTGCTTACCCACCTTTACTGGTTTACGGTACATTCTCAGCCTTTTATGCTCTTAAAATACGTTTCAGGCTTGGAAGAGGCCAAAAGTGGATTTTGTGAAAGTCAACATAGTTTCAAGGATGTTCTTTAAAAAACTGGCTCAGGGCAGTTGATTTCATTGTTTCATGATGTTTTCATTAGAACCTGATGTGTACCCACCTTTACTGGTTTAATGTAGCCTTTTATGCTCTTAAAATATGTTTCAGGCTTGGAAGAAGAAAAAAAAGTGGATTTTGTGACAGTCAAAATACTTTCAAAGGTTTTCATCAAAAAACTGGCTCAGGGCAGTTCAGTTTCATGATGTTTTCATTAGAACCTGATGATTACCCACCTTTACTGGTTTACGGTACATTCTCAGCCTTTTCTGCTCTTAAAATACATTTCAGACTTGGAAGAGGCCAAAAGTGGATTTTGTGAAAGTCAACATAGTTTCAAAGATTTTCTTCAAAAAACTGGCTCAGGGCAGTTGATTTCATTGTTTCATGATGTTTTCATTAGAACCTGATGCGTACCCACCTTTACTGGTTTAATGTAGCCTTTTATGTTGTTAAAATACGTTTCATGCTTGAAAGAGGCCAAAAGTGGATTTTGTGAAAGTAAACAGAGTTTCAAAAAACTGGCTTAGGGCAGTGGATTTCACTGTTTCATGATGTTTTCATTACAACCTGCTTACCCACCTTTACTGGTTTACGGTACATTCTCAGCCTTTTATGCTCTTAAAATACGTTTCAGGCTTGGAAGAGGCCAAAAGTGGATTTTGTGAAAGTCAACATAGTTTCAAGGATGTTCTTTAAAAAACTGGCTCAGGGCAGTTGATTTCATTGTTTCATGATGTTTTCATTACCTGATGCGTACCCACCTTTACTGGTTTAATGTAGCCTTTTATGCTCTTAAAATACATTTCAGCCTTGAAAGAGGCCACAAGTGGATTTTGTGAAAGTAAACATAGTTTCAAGGATGTTCTTTAAAAAACTGGCTCAGGGCAGTTGATTTCATTGTTTCATGATGTTTTCATTACCTGATGCGTACCCACCTTTACTGGTTTAATGTAGCCTTTTATGCTCTTAAAATATGTTTCAGGCTTGGAAGAAAAAAAAAAAGTGGATTTTGTGACAGTCAAAATACTTTCAAAGGTTTTCATCAAAAAACTGGCTCAGGGCAGTTCAGTTTCATGATGTTTTCATTAGAACCTGATGATTACCCACCTTTACTGGTTTACGGTACATTCTCAGCCTTTTCTGCTCTTAAAATACGTTTCAGACTTGGAAGAGGCCAAAAGTGGATTTTGTGAAAGTCAACATAGTTTCAAAGATTTTCTTCAAAAAACTGGCTCAGGGCAGTTGATTTCATTGTTTCATGATGTTTTCATTAGAACCTGATGCGTACCCACCTTTACTGGTTTAATGTAGCCTTTTATGTTCTTAAAATACGTTTCAGGCTTGGAAGAGGCCAAAAGTGGATTTTGTGAAAGTAAACATAGTTTCAAGGATGTTCTTCAAAAAACTGGCTCAGGGCAGTTGATTTCATTGTTTCATGATGTTTTCATTAGAACCTGATGCGTACCCACCTTTACTGGTTTAATGTAGCCTTTTATGCTCTTAAAATATGTTTCAGGCTTGGAAGAAAAAAAAAAAGTGGATTTTGTGACAGTCAAAATACTTTCAAAGGTTTTCATCAAAAAACTGGCTCAGGGCAGTTCAGTTTCATGATGTTTTCATTAGAACCTGATGATTACCCACCTTTACTGGTTTACGGTACATTCTCAGCCTTTTCTGCTCTTAAAATACGTTTCAGACTTGGAAGAGGCCAAAAGTGGATTTTGTGAAAGTCAACATAGTTTCAAAGATTTTCTTCAAAAAACTGGCTCAGGGCAGTTGATTTCACTATTTCATGATGTTTTCATAACAACATGCTTACCCACCTTTACTGGTTTAATGTAGCCTTTTATGTTGTTAAAATACGTTTCATGCTTGAAAGAGGCCAAAAGTGGATTTTGTGAAAGTAAACAGAGTTTCAAAAAACTGGCTTAGGGCAGTGGATTTCACTGTTTCATGATGTTTTCATTACAACCTGCTTACCCACCTTTACTGGTTTACGGTACATTCTCAGCCTTTTATGCTCTTAAAATACGTTTCAGGCTTGGAAGAGGCCAAAAGTGGATTTTGTCAAAGTCAACATAGTTTCAAGGATGTTCTTTAAAAAACTGGCTCAGGGCAGTTGATTTCATTGTTTCATGATGTTTTCATTAGAACCTGATGCGTACCCACCTTTACTGGTTTAATGTAGCCTTTTATGTTCTTAAAATACATTTCAGCCTTGAAAGAGGCCAAAAGTGGATTTTGTGAAAGTAAACATAGTTTCAAGGATGTTCTTTAAAAAACTGGCTCAGGGCAGTTGATTTCATTGTTTCATGATGTTTTCATTAGAACCTGATGCGTACCCACCTTTACTGGTTTAATGAAGCCTTTTATGTTCTTAAAATACGTTTCAGGCTTGGAAGAGGCCAAAAGTGGATTTTGTGAAAGTCAACATAGTTTCAAGGATGTTCTTCAAAAAACTGGCTCAGGGCAGTTGATTTCATTGTTTCATGATGTTTTCATTAGAACCTGATGCGTACCCACCTTTACTGGTTTAATGTAGCCTTTTATGTTGTTAAAATACGTTTCATGCTTGAAAGAGGCCAAAAGTGGATTTTGTGAAAGTAAACAGAGTTTCAAAAAACTGGCTTAGGGCAGTGGATTTCACTGTTTCATGATGTTTTCATTACAACCTGCTTACCCACCTTTACTGGTTTACGGTACATTCTCAGCCTTTTATGCTCTTAAAATACGTTTCAGGCTTGGAAGAGGCCAAAAGTGGATTTTGTGAAAGTCAACATAGTTTCAAGGATGTTCTTTAAAAAACTGGCTCAGGGCAGTTGATTTCATTGTTTCATGATGTTTTCATTAGAACCTGATGTGTACCCACCTTTACTGGTTTAATGTAGCCTTTTATGCTCTTAAAATATGTTTCAGGCTTGGAAGAAGAAAAAAAAGTGGATTTTGTGACAGTCAAAATACTTTCAAAGGTTTTCATCAAAAAACTGGCTCAGGGCAGTTCAGTTTCATGATGTTTTCATTAGAACCTGATGATTACCCACCTTTACTGGTTTACGGTACATTCTCAGCCTTTTCTGCTCTTAAAATACATTTCAGACTTGGAAGAGGCCAAAAGTGGATTTTGTGAAAGTCAACATAGTTTCAAAGATTTTCTTCAAAAAACTGGCTCAGGGCAGTTGATTTCATTGTTTCATGATGTTTTCATTAGAACCTGATGCGTACCCACCTTTACTGGTTTAATGTAGCCTTTTATGTTGTTAAAATACGTTTCATGCTTGAAAGAGGCCAAAAGTGGATTTTGTGAAAGTAAACAGAGTTTCAAAAAACTGGCTTAGGGCAGTGGATTTCACTGTTTCATGATGTTTTCATTACAACCTGCTTACCCACCTTTACTGGTTTACGGTACATTCTCAGCCTTTTATGCTCTTAAAATACGTTTCAGGCTTGGAAGAGGCCAAAAGTGGATTTTGTCAAAGTCAACATAGTTTCAAGGATGTTCTTTAAAAAACTGGCTCAGGGCAGTTGATTTCATTGTTTCATGATGTTTTCATTAGAACCTGATGCGTACCCACCTTTACTGGTTTAATGTAGCCTTTTATGTTCTTAAAATACATTTCAGCCTTGAAAGAGGCCAAAAGTGGATTTTGTGAAAGTAAACATAGTTTCAAGGATGTTCTTTAAAAAACTGGCTCAGGGCAGTTGATTTCATTGTTTCATGATGTTTTCATTAGAACCTGATGCGTACCCACCTTTACTGGTTTAATGTAGCCTTTTATGTTGTTAAAATACGTTTCATGCTTGAAAGAGGCCAAAAGTGGATTTTGTGAAAGTAAACAGAGTTTCAAAAAACTGGCTTAGGGCAGTGGATTTCACTGTTTCATGATGTTTTCATTACAACCTGCTTACCCACCTTTACTGGTTTACGGTACATTCTCAGCCTTTTATGCTCTTAAAATACGTTTCAGGCTTGGAAGAGGCCAAAAGTGGATTTTGTGAAAGTCAACATAGTTTCAAGGATGTTCTTTAAAAAACTGGCTCAGGGCAGTTGATTTCATTGTTTCATGATGTTTTCATTAGAACCTGATGTGTACCCACCTTTACTGGTTTAATGTAGCCTTTTATGCTCTTAAAATATGTTTCAGGCTTGGAAGAAGAAAAAAAAGTGGATTTTGTGACAGTCAAAATACTTTCAAAGGTTTTCATCAAAAAACTGGCTCAGGGCAGTTCAGTTTCATGATGTTTTCATTAGAACCTGATGATTACCCACCTTTACTGGTTTACGGTACATTCTCAGCCTTTTCTGCTCTTAAAATACATTTCAGACTTGGAAGAGGCCAAAAGTGGATTTTGTGAAAGTCAACATAGTTTCAGAAAACTGGCTCAGGGCAGTTGATTTCACTGTTTCATGATGTTTTCATTACAACCTGCTTACCCAACTTTACTGGTTTACGGTACATTCTCAGCCTTTTCTGCTCTTAAAATACGTTTCAGGCTTGGAAGAGGCCAAAAGTGGATTTTGTGAAAGTAAACATAGTTTCAAGGATGTTCTTCAAAACACTGGCTCAGGGCAGTTGATTTCATTGTTTCATGATGTTTTCATTAGAACCTGATGCGTACCTTTACTGGTTTAATGTAGCCTTTGATGTTCTTAAAATACATTTCAGGCTTGGAAGAGGCCAAAAGTGGATTTTGTGAAAGTCAACATAGTTTCAAAGATTTTCTTCAAAAAACTGGCTCAGGGCAGTTGATTTCACTCTTTCATGATGTTTTCATTATAACATGCTTACCCACCTTTACTGGTTTAATGTAGCCTTTTATGTTCTTAAAATACGTTTCAGGCTTGGAAGAGGCCAAAAGTGGATTTTGTGAAAGTCAACATAGTTTCAAGGATGTTCTTCAAAAAACTGGCTCAGGGCAGTTGATTTCATTGTTTCATGATGTTTTCATTAGAACCTGATGCGTACCCACCTTTACTGGTTTAATGTAGCCTTTTATGTTGTTAAAATACGTTTCATGCTTGAAAGAGGCCAAAAGTGGATTTTCTGAAAGTAAACAGAGTTTCAAAAAACTGGCTTAGGGCAGTGGATTTCACTGTTTCATGATGTTTTCATTACATCCTGCTTACCCACCTTTACTGGTTTACGGTACATTCTCAGCCTTTTATGCTCTTAAAATACGTTTCAGGCTTGGAAGAGGCCAAAAGTGGATTTTGTGAAAGTCAACATAGTTTCAAGGATGTTCTTTAAAAAACTGGCTCAGGGCAGTTGATTTCATTGTTTCATGATGTTTTCATTAGAACCTGATGCGTACCTTTACTGGTTTAATGTAGCCTTTGATGTTCTTAAAATACGTTTCAGGCTTGGAAGAGGCCAAAAGTGGATTTTGTGAAAGTCAACATAGTTTCAAAAAACTGGCTTAGGGCAGTGGATTTCACTGTTTCATGATGTTTTCATTACAACCTGCTTACCCACCTTTACTGGTTTACGGTACATTCTCAGCCTTTTCTGCTCTTAAAATACATTTCAGACTTGGAAGAGGCCAAAAGTGGATTTTGTGAAAGTCAACATAGTTTCAAGGATGTTCTTCAAAAAACTGGCTCAGGGCAGTTGATTTCATTGTTTCATGATGTTTTCATTAGAACCTGATGCGTACCTTTAATGGTTTAATGTAGCCTTTGATGTTCTTAAAATACATTTCAGGCTTGGAAGAGGCCAAAAGTGGATTTTGTGACAGTCAAAATACTTTCAAAGGTTTTCATCAAAAAACTGGCTCAGGGCAGTTCAGTTTCATGATGTTTTCATTAGAACCTGATGATTACCCACCTTTACTGGTTTACGGTACATTCTCAGCCTTTTCTGCTCTTAAAATACATTTCAGACTTGGAAGAGGCCAAAAGTGGATTTTGTGAAAGTCAACATAGTTTCAGAAAACTGGCTCAGGGCAGTTGATTTCACTGTTTCATGATGTTTTCATTACAACCTGCTTACCCACCTTTACTGGTTTACGGTACATTCTCAGCCTTTTCTGCTCTTAAAATACGTTTCAGGCTTGGAAGAGGCCAAAAGTGGATTTTGTGAAAGTAAACATAGTTTCAAGGATGTTCTTCAAAACACTGGCTCAGGGCAGTTGATTTCATTGTTTCATGATGTTTTCATTAGAACCTGATGCGTACCTTTACTGGTTTAATGTAGCCTTTGATGTTCTTAAAATACATTTCAGGCTTGGAAGAGGCCAAAAGTGGATTTTGTGAAAGTCAACATAGTTTCAAAGATTTTCTTCAAAAAACTGGCTCAGGGCAGTTGATTTCACTCTTTCATGATGTTTTCATTACAACATGCTTACCCACCTTTACTGGTTTAATGTAGCCTTTTATGTTCTTAAAATGCGTTTCAGGCTTGGAAGAGGCCAAAAGTGGATTTTGTGAAAGTCAACATAGTTTCAAGGATGTTCTTCAAAACACTGGCTCAGGGCAGTTGATTTCATTGTTTCATGATGTTTTCATTAGAACCTGATGCGTACCCACCTTTACTGGTTTAATGTAGCCTTTTATGCTCTTAAAATATGTTTCAGGCTTGGAAGAAAAAAAAAAGTGGATTTTGTGACAGTCAAAATACTTTCAAAGGTTTTCATCAAAAAACTGGCTCAGGGCAGTTCAGTTTCATGATGTTTTCATTAGAACCTGATGATTACCCACCTTTACTGGTTTACGGTACATTCTCAGCCTTTTCTGCTCTTAAAATACATTTCAGACTTGGAAGAGGCCAAAATTGGATTTTGTGAAAGTAAACATAGTTTCAGAAAACTGGCTCAGGGCAGTTGATTTCACTGTTTCATGATGTTTTCATTACAACCTGCTTACCCACCTTTACTGGTTTACGGTACATTCTCAGCCTTTTATGCTCTTAAAATACGTTTCAGGCTTGGAAAAGGCCAAAAGTGGATTTTGTGAAAGTAAACATAGTTTCAAGGATGTTCTTCAAAATACTGGCTCAGGGCAGTTGATTTCATTGTTTCATGATGTTTTCATTAGAACCTGATGCGTACCTACCTTTACTGGTTTAATGTAGCCTTTTATGTTGTTAAAATACGTTTCAGGCTTGAAAGAGGCCAAAAGTGGATTTTGTGAAAGTAAACATAGTTTTAAAAAACTGGCTTAGGGCAGTGCATTTCACTGTTTCATGATGTTTTCATTAGAACCTGATGATTACCCACCGTTACTGGTTCACGGTACATTCTCAGCCTTTTATGATCTTAAAATACGTTTCAGGCTTGGAAGAGGCCAAAAGTGGATTTTGTGAAAGTCAACATAGTTTCAGAAAACTGGCTCAGGGCAGTTGATTTCACTGTTTCATGATGTTTTCGATAGAAACTGATTCTTACACACCTTTATTGGTTTACGGTACATTCTTAGCCTTTTATGCTCTTAAAATACGTTTCAGGCTTGGAAGAAAAGAAAAAAAGTGGATTTTGTGACAGTCAATATAGTTTCAAAGATTTTCTTCAACAAAAGTGGATTTTGTGAAAGTCAAAATACTTTCAAAGGTTTTCTTCAAAAAACTGGCTCAGGGCAGTTCAGTTTCATGATGTTTTCATTCCAACCTGCTTACCCACCTTTACTGGTTTACGGTACATTCTCAGCCTTTTATGCTCTTAAAATACGTTCCAGGCACCTTTACTGGTTTAATGTAGCCTTTTATGCTCTTAAAATATGTTTCAGGCTTGAAAGAGGCCAAAAGTGGATTTTGTGAAAGTAAACATTGTTTCAAAAAACTGGCTTAGGGCAGTTGATTTCACTGTTTCATGATGTTTCCGATAGAAACTGATTCTTACACACCTTTATTGGTTCACGGTACATTCTTAGGCTTTTATGCTCTTAAAATATGTTTCAGGCTTGGAAGAAAAAAAAAAAGTGGATTTAGTGACAATCAAAATACTTTCAAAGGTTTTCTTCAAAAAACTGGCTCAGGGCAGTTCAGTTTCATGATGTTTTCATTAGAACCTGATGATTACCCACCTTTACTGGTTTACGGTACATTCTCAGCCTTTTCTGCTCTTAAAATACGTTTCAGGCTTGGAAAAGGCCAAAAGTGGATTTTGTGAAAGTAAACATAGTTTCAAGGATGTTCTTCAAAACACTGGCTCAGGGCAGTTGATTTCATTGTTTCATGATGTTTTCATTAGAACCTGATGCGTACCCACCTTTACTGGTTTAATGTAGCCTTTTATGCTCTTAAAATATGTTTCAGGCTTGGAAGAAAAAAAAAAGTGGATTTTGTGACAGTCAAAATACTTTCAAAGGTTTTCATCAAAAAACTGGCTCAGGGCAGTTCAGTTTCATGATGTTTTCATTAGAACCTGATGATTACCCACCTTTACTGGTTTACGGTACATTCTCAGCCTTTTCTGCTCTTAAAATACATTTCAGACTTGGAAGAGGCCAAAAGTGGATTTTGTGAAAGTCAACATAGTTTCAGAAAACTGGCTCAGGGCAGTTGATTTCACTCTTTCATGATGTTTTCATTACAACCTGCTTAACCACCTTTACTGGTTTACGGTACATTCTCAGCCTTTTCTGCTCTTAAAATACGTTTCAGGCTTGGAAAAGGCCAAAAGTGGATTTTGTGAAAGTCAACATAGTGTCAAAAAACTGGCTCAGGTCAGTTGATTTCACTGTTTCATGATGTTTTCGATAGAAACTGATTCTTACACACCTTTATTGGTTTACGGTACATTCTTAGCCTTTTATGCTCTTAAAATACATTTCAGGCTTGGAAGAAAAGAAAAAAAGTGGATTTTGTGACAGTCAAAATACATTCAAAGGTTTTCTTCAAAAAACTGGCTCAGGGCAGTTCAGTTTCATGATGTTTTCATTAGAACCTGATGATGGTTTACGGTACATTCTCAGCCTTTTATGCTCTTAAAATACGTTCCAGGCACCTTTACTGGTTTAATGTAGCCTTTTATGCTCTTAAAATATGTTTCAGGCTTGAAAGAGGCCAAAAGTGGATTTTGTGAAAGTCAACATAGTTTCAAGGATGTTCTTCAAAACACTGGCTCAGGGCAGTTGATTTCATTGTTTCATGATGTTTTCATTCGAACCTGATGCGTACCTTTACTGGTTTAATATAGCCTTTTATGTTCTTAAAATACATTTCAGGCTTGGAAGAGGCCAAAAGTCGATTTTGTGAAAGTCAACATAGTTTCAAAGATTTTCTTCAAAAAACTGGCTCAGGGCAGTTGATTTCACTCTTTCATGATGTTTTCATTACAACATGCTTACCCACCTTTACTGGTTTAATGTAGCCTTTTCTGCTCTTAAATTACGTTGCAGGCTTGGAAGAGGCCAAAAGTGGATTTTGTGAAAAAAACATAGTTTCAAAGATTTTCTTCAAAAAACTTCCTCAAGACAGTTGATTTCACAGTCTGATGTCATGTTCATGAATATCTGCAGCTTTCAGCACTTTCCTGCCTAGAGATGCATTTTCACTTTTTATGCTCTTTAAAGACGTTTCAGGCAGAGAGGAGGCCAAAAGTTGATTTTGTGAAAGTAAGCATAGTTTCAAAGATTTTCTTCAAAAAACTTTCTCAAGACAGTTAATTTCACAGTCTGATGTCATGTTCATGAATATCTGCAGATTTCAGCACTTTCCTGCCTAGAGATGCATTTTCACTTTTTATGCTCTTAAAAGACGTTTCAGGCAGAGAGGAGGCCAAAAGTTGATTTTGTGAAAGTAAGCATAGTTTCAAAGATTTTCTTCAAAAAACTTTCTCAAGACAGTTAATTTCACAGTCTGATGTCATGTTCATGAATATCTACCAGCTTTCAGCACTTTCCTGCCTAGAGATGCATTTTCACTTTTTATGCTCTTAAAAGACGTTTCAGGCAGAGAGGAGGCCAAAAGTTGATTTTGTGAAAGTAAACATAGTTTCAAAGATTTTCTTCAAAAAACTACGTCAGCACAGTTGATTTAACAGTCTGATGTCATGTTCATGAATATCTGCAGCTTTCAGCACTTTCCTGCCCAGAGATGCATTTTCACTTTTTATGCTCTTAAAAGACGTTTCAGGCAGAGAGGAGGCCAAAAGTTGATTTTGTGAAAGTAAACATAGTTTCAAAGATTTTCTTCAAAAAACTACGTCAGCACAGTTGATTTAACAGTCTGATGTCATGTTCATGAATATCTGCAGCTTTCAGCACTTTCCTGCCCAGAGATGCATTTTCACTTTTTATGCTCTTAAAAGACGTTTCAGGCAGAGAGGAGGCCAAAAGTTGATTTTGTGAAAGTAAGCATAGTTTCAAAGATTTTCTTCAAAAAACTTCCTCAAGACAGTTGATTTCACAATCTGATGTCATGTTCATGAATATCTGCAGCTTTCAGCACTTTGCTGGCTAGCCCTTGTGTTGTCCTCCCGATTGCCATACACTTGTTGTCCTCTGGGGTCAAAAATGACCCCACCTGGTTTGACTGTTTTTAAAGCATATAGTATAAATTGTCAATCAATTCTGTTTTACACCTTTAGTCTTACTTCAGTCCAACACATTTTTACCTTCGTTTTGGAATTTAGGCCCAATAGACCTTGTTTACATAAAAGTATACCCTGTTTTTGAGTGAAAATACAATGAAACAATGAATTATTTTGACTTTATATTATTTTTGACTATTTGACTTATCACAGAGAGGTATATATCAAAGTTTAGTGAGGATGCTGTTCTTGAATCATTTGAATTTTTTTAATGGCAGCAAATAATAACACCTGTTGTCCTCTGGGGTCAAAAATGACCCCGTCTGGTTTGACTGTTTATAAAGTATAAATTATCACCCAACTCTGTGTTTCAACTTTTTAGTCAACTTTATTCCAACTCATTACTGACATAAAACATGTCAACATTCATTTCCAAAACATTTAACTTTTCAAAACTAACTTTTCAGAAAAAAACAGTCTGAATGTGAATGTGTGCCTGGATCGTACATCAGATGCATGCAAGGCAGGTTGTAATGGCATTACTTTTGCAGATGTATGCATTGCATTTTTGGCACGTTTGTGTTGTTTTGAGATCACTCTGGCACAATTGGCACCTTCCCCTTTTGCATGGAGGGGCAGCTGGGCGAGGGGGAGCTGCTGCAGAGGTAGAGCTGGAGTAGAGCTGCTGGATAGACATAACCATTCTGGCAGCGGCTGGCGTGCGGGGAATAACCTGTCAAGTCAAGTCAAACTTTATTATAACAAATCACAGTACAAATACAAATAGTTCAAATTGTGAGGTCACTACAGAAGGAAGAGCAACATAAATGTAGCTTAATGCTGACCATGCGTCGCTTGATGTGAGGTATCACCAGTTGTCGCCCAAGCTCCTCCATGAACAGTCTCCTCCTGTTGGACTTCCCCTGATTCCAGGCTGGCTTGATCTCAGACCACAGGACAAATGAGTTGTATGCAGACACGTCGAGAATGTTGAAGAAGACAACGAGGGGCCAACGGGCTGTCTTCCTTTTGCACGTGTACACACTGTAACCTGAAACAAAAGAAACAAACCAAAAAATATTCAGAAATGTAGGTTTATTTTCCTACATACAAATTCAATGCATTATACTTTCCATATATAATATTATAAATATTATGAATAATAAATGTGCATTACCTTGTCAAGGTTATCGACACCCCCTTTGTTGTGATTGTAATCTTCGATGATTTTTGGCCTTTTGTCATCCCTGTTGCTCACAGCAGCATCCTGATGCAGAGTGCTCATCAGAAGAACATTTCTCTGTTTTTTGGGGTGATAGGACACCAGAGCATGGGTCTCGGTGAAGGCAAACTTCGATGAGAACAGAGCCCTGTCCGTTTTTGACACCAGTGCAGGGGGAAGCTCAGGCTTATTCCTCCGTACTGTTCCCACCATGTACAGCTTTCTTTTCAGCAGCTGCAGGCCAAGGGCATGTGAAGTGAAGAAGTTGTCACAGGTGATCGTTTTCCCCTGGAGACCTCCTGTCATGTCAAGGACAACTCGCATGCCCTGATTTTTTTCTGACTGCGCACCAGCAGGTTTGCCAGTGTATATTTGCATGTTCCATGCATAGCTGGACCTGGCATCGCATGCTGCCCATATTTTGATCCCATATTTCCCTGGTTTACTCGGGATGTACTGTTTGAATGGACAGCGACCTCTGAAGGGGACCAGGCACTCATCCACAGTCACATTTGTGCCTGGATCGTACATCAATGGCAGGAGAGACACCCACTTGTCCCATACGTCTCGAATGTGAGCAAGTTTGTCTCGTGCACGGCGGTCTTCTCTTGTGTCTTTATCATCAAATTGAATCACTCTTGAGATTTTATGAAACATCTTGAGTGTCATGGTAGCACGGAAAATTGCCCTACCAGACTCGGCATGCCATAAACTAGATGTAGCTTCTTTACTGGATCGGTACACGCCTGCGAGAATCAACAAACCCACATATGCCTGCAGGTCCATTCGATCCATCTTTCTCCACTTGTTGCCATACACACGTCGCCCCTCCTTGTTTGTCATGTTCAGCACCACCTCTTCAATAGGCTTGGGCAGAAACAGGTCAAAAGTGGACTTTATGTCATCAATACGAGACCTTGCATATGTGGTTGGACCATGGTGGCTTGTCTCTCTCTCTGCTCTCTCGACTGTCAACATGCGTCGTCTGTCACTGGGAGGGATGGAAGACCAGATCATTTTTTCATCCTTTGACTGGAAATATTCTTCTTCATCATAAGTGCAGTCCTCCACTTCTGACACTTCTTCCATTTCAGCTTCAGATTTTACCTCATCAGTTGATTCTTCCTCTTCATCATAATAAGTGCAGTTCTCCACTTCTGACACTTCTTCCATTTCAGCTTCAGATTCTACCTCATCATGGTCATCATTTTCCTTCACTTCATGCCCTTCTTCCATTTCAGCGGGCGATGTGGGGGCTTCTTCAGAGGAAGTAGTAGCATGTGGTCTGTAGGTTGGATCCATCGCCTCATCATTATTTTCCGTCTCTTCTGACCCTGAATCGTCCTCATCAGTTGATTCTTCCTCCTCATTATGTTCAGCATTGTCCTCCTGGTTATTCTTTTCCACATCATAGTTCAAAATTACCTCACAAGCCTCCTGTGCAGTATAGCGCTTCTGCCTCCTCATTGTGCTGCCTGTCTCTCTCTAAAATGTGAAATGCCCCAACACCTGTGAGAAAAGACCTATTTTTTTATTGTCATAACCATTGCTTGACCCCACACATCAAACATCCAAGATCAAAGATGTTTTGGAAAGCAGTATGGTGTGACAACTTGCCTCATTGAGCCACTTTGTGCTGCGGGGTCTTTTTGACCCCAGAGGACAACAGAAGTTATTCAATTCAATAAATCACCGTTAATTCAATCAAATTACCTCAAATTTATTTTAATCATGAAGAGCATAGTATCGAACGCCCCCCATTATTTTCAGACCATTTGATGAATAAAAAACATATTTTGACAGCAAAATATTTCTTCAGGACAACACAAGGGCTAGAGATGCATTTTCACTTTGTATGCTCTTAAAAGACATTTCAAGCAGAGAGGAGGCCAAAAGTGGATTGTGTGAAAGCAAACAGTTTCAAAGATTTTCTTCAAAAAAGTGGATTTTGTTAAAGTAAACATAGTTTCAAAGATTTTCTTCTAAAAAGTGGATTTTGTGAAAGTAAACAGTTTAAAAGATTTTCCTCAAAAAAGTGGATTTTGTGAAAGTAAACATAGTTTCAAGGATGTTCTTCAAAAAACTGGCTCAGGGCAGTTCAGTTTCATGATGTTTTCATTAGAACCTGATGATTACCCACCTTTACTGATTTACGGTACATTCTCAGCCTTTTATGCTCTTAAAATACGTTTCAGGCTTGGAAGAGGCCAAAAGTGCATTTTCTGAAAGTCAACATAGTTTCAAAAAACTGGCTTAGGGCAGTTGATTTCACTGTTTCATGATGTTTTCGATAGAAACTGATTCTAACCCACCTTTACTGGTTTACGGTACATTCTCAGCCTTTTCTGCTCTTAAAATACGTTTCAGGCTTGGAAAAGGCCAAAAGTGGATTTTGTGAAAGTAAACATAGTTTCAAGGATGTTCTTCAAAACACTGGCTCAGGGCAGTTGATTTCATTGTTTCATGATGTTTTCATTAGAACCTGATGCGTACCTACCTTTACTGGTTTAATGTAGCCTTTTATGTTGTTAAAATACGTTTCAGGCTTGAAAGAGGCCAAAAGTGGATTTTGTGAAAGTAAACATAGTTTTAAAAAACTGGCTTAGGGCAGTGCATTTCACTCTTTCATGATGTTTTCATTACAACCTGCTTACCCACCTTTACTGGTTTACGGTACATTCTCAGCCTTTTATGCTCTTAAAATACGTTTCAAGCTTGGAAGAGGCCAAAAGTGGATTTTGTGAAAGTCAACATAGTTTCAGAAAACTGGCTCAGGGCAGTTGATTTTACTGTTTCATTACAACCTGCTTACCCACCTTTACTGGTTTACGGTACATTATCAGCCTTTTATGCTCTTAAAATACGTTTCAAGCTTGGAAGAGGCCAAAAGTGCATTTTCTGAGAGTCAACATAGTTTCAAGGATGTTCTTTAAAAAACTGGCTCAGGGCAGTTGATTTCACTGTTTCATGATGTTTTCATTACAACCTGCTCACCCACCTTTACTGGTTTACGGTATATTCTCAGCCTTTTCTGCTGAATACGTTTCAGGCTTGGAAAAGGCCAAAAGTGGATTTTGTGAAAGTAAACATAGTTTCAAGGATGTTCTTCAAAAAACTGGCTCAGGGCAGTTCAGTTTCATGATGTTTTCATTAGAACCTGATGATTACCCACCTTTACTGGTTTACGGTATATTCTCAGCCTTTTCTGCTCTTCAAATACGTTTGAGGCTTGGAAAAGGCCAAAAGTGGATTTTGTGAAAGTAAACATAGTTTCAAGGATGTTCTTCAAAACACTGGCTCAGGGCAGTTGATTTCATTGTTTCATGATGTTTTCATTAGAACCTGATGCGTACCTACCTTTACTGGTTTAATGTAGCCTTTTATGTTGTTAAAATACGTTTCAGGCTTGAAAGAGGCCAAAAGTGGATTTTGTGAAAGTAAACATAGTTTTAAAAAACTGGCTTAGGGCAGTGCATTTCACTCTTTCATGATGTTTTCATTACAACCTGCTTACCCAACTTTACTGGTTTACGGTACATTCTCAGCCTTTTATGCTCTTAAAATACGTTTCAAGCTTGGAAGAGGCCAAAAGTGGATTTTGTGAAAGTCAACATAGTTTCAGAAAACTGGCTCAGGGCAGTTGATTTCACTGTTTCATTACAACCTGCTTACCCACCTTTACTGGTTTACGGTACATTCTAAGCCTTTTATGCTCTTAAAATACGTTTCAAGCTTGGAAGAGGCCAAAAGTGCATTTTCTGAAAGTCAACATAGTTTCAAAAAACTGGCTTAGGGCAGTTGATTTCACTGTTTCATGATGTTTTCGATAGAAACTGATTCTTACCCACCTTTACTGGTTTACGGTACATTCTCAGCCTTTTCTGCTCTTAAAATACGTTTCAGGCTTGGAAGAGGCCAAAAGTGGATTTTGTGAAAGTAAACATAGTTTCAAGGATGTTCTTCAAAACACTGGCTCAGGGCAGTTGATTTCATTGTTTCATGATGTTTTCATTAGAACCTGATGCGTACCCACCTTTACTGGTTTAATGTAGCCTTTTATGTTGTTAAAATACGTTTCAGGCTTGAAAGAGGCCAAAAGTGGATTTTGTGAAAGTCAACATAGTTTCAGAAAACTGGCTCAGGGCAGTTGATTTCACTGTTTCATGATGTTTTCATTACAACCTGCTCACCCACCTTTACTGGTTTACGGTATATTCTCAGCCTTTTCTGCTCTTAAAATACGTTTCAGGCTTGGAAAAGGCCAAAAGTGGATTTTGTGAAAGTCAACATAGTTTCAGAAAACTGGCTCAGGGCAGTTGATTTCACTGTTTCATGATGTTTTCATTACAACCTGCTCACCCACCTTTACTGGTTTACGGTATATTCTCAGCCTTTTATGCTCTTAAAATATGTTTCAGGCTTGGAAGAAAAAAAAAAGTGGATTTAGTGACAATCAAAATACTTTCAAAGGTTTTCTTCAAAAAACTGGCTCAGGGCAGTTCAGTTTCATGATGTTTTCATTAGAACCTGATGATTACCCACCGTTACTGGTTTACGGTACATTCTCAGCCTTTTATGCTCTTAAAATACATTTCAGACTTGGAAGAGGCCAAAAGTGGATTTTGTGAAAGTCAAAATAGTTTCAAAGATTTTCTTCAAAAAACTGGCTCAGGGCAGTTGATTTCACTCTTTCATGATGTTTTCATTACAACATGCTTACCCACCTTTACTGGTTTAATGTAGCCTTTTATGTTCTTAAAATACGTTTCAGGCTTGGAAGAGGCCAAAAGTGGATTTTGTGAAAGTCAACATAGTTTCAAGGATGTTCTTCAAAAAACTGGCTCAGGGCAGTTGATTTCATTGTTTCATGATGTTTTCATTAGAACCTGATGCGTAGCCACCTTTACTGGTTTAATGTAGCCTTTTATGCTCTTAAAATACGTTTCAGGCTTGGAAGAGGCCAAAAGTGGATTTTGTGAAAGTCAACATAGTTTCAAGGATGTTCTTCAAAAAACTGGCTCAGGGCAGTTGATTTCATTGTTTCATGATGTTTTCATTAGAACCTGATGCGTAGCCACCTTTACTGGTTTAATGTAGCCTTTTCTGCTCTTAAAATACGTTTCAGGCTTGGAAGAGGCCAAAAGTGGATTTTGTGAAAGTAAACATAGTTTCAAAAAACTGGCTTAGGGCAGTGGATTTCACTGTTTCATGATGTTTTCATAACAACCTGCTTACCCATCTTTTCTGGTTTACGGTACATTCTCAGCCTTTTATGGTCTTAAAATACGTTTCAGGCTTGGAAGAGGCCAAAAGTGGATTTTGTGAAAGTCAACATAGTTTCAAGGATGTTCTTTAAAAAACTGGCTCAGGGCAGTTGATTTCACTGTTTCATGATGTTTTCATTACAACCTGCTCACCCACCTTTACTGGTTTTCGGTATATTCTCAGCCTTTTCTGCTGAATACGTTTCAGGCTTGGAAAAGGCCAAAAGTGGATTTTGTGAAAGTAAACATAGTTTCAAGGATGTTCTTCAAAAAACTGGCTCAGGGCAGTTGATTTCATTGTTTCATGATGTTTTCATTAGAACCTGATGCGTACCTACCTTTACTGGTTTAATGTAGCCTTTTATGTTGTTAAAATACGTTTCAGGCTTGAAAGAGGCCAAAAGTGGATTTTGTGAAAGTAAACATAGTTTTAAAAAACTGGCTTAGGGCAGTGCATTTCACTCTTTCATGATGTTTTCATTACAACCTGCTTACCCAACTTTACTGGTTTACGGTACATTCTCAGCCTTTTATGCTCTTAAAATACGTTTCAAGCTTGGAAGAGGCCAAAAGTGGATTTTGTGAAAGTCAACATAGTTTCAGAAAACTGGCTCAGGGCAGTTGATTTCACTGTTTCATTACAACCTGCTTACCCACCTTTACTGGTTTACGGTACATTCTAAGCCTTTTATGCTCTTAAAATACGTTTCAAGCTTGGAAGAGGCCAAAAGTGGATTTTGTGAAAGTCAACATAGTTTCAGAAAACTGGCTTAGGGCAGTTGATTTCACTGTTTCATGATGTTTTCGATAGAAACTGATTCTTACCCACCTTTACTGGTTTACGGTACATTCTCAGCCTTTTCTGCTCTTAAAATACGTTTCAGGCTTGGAAGAGGCCAAAAGTGGATTTTGTGAAAGTAAACATAGTTTCAAGGATGTTCTTCAAAACACTGGCTCAGGGCAGTTGATTTCATTGTTTCATGATGTTTTCATTAGAACCTGATGCGTACCCACCTTTACTGGTTTAATGTAGCCTTTTATGTTGTTAAAATACGTTTCAGGCTTGAAAGAGGCCAAAAGTGGATTTTGTGAAAGTCAACATAGTTTCAGAAAACTGGCTCAGGGCAGTTGATTTCACTGTTTCATGATGTTTTCATTACAACCTGCTCACCCACCTTTACTGGTTTACGGTATATTCTCAGCCTTTTCTGCTCTTAAAATACGTTTCAGGCTTGGAAAAGGCCAAAAGTGGATTTTGTGAAAGTCAACATAGTTTCAGAAAACTGGCTCAGGGCAGTTGATTTCACTGTTTCATGATGTTTTCATTACAACCTGCTCACCCACCTTTACTGGTTTACGGTATATTCTCAGCCTTTTATGCTCTTAAAATATGTTTCAGGCTTGGAAGAAAAAAAAAAGTGGATTTAGTGACAATCAAAATACTTTCAAAGGTTTTCTTCAAAAAACTGGCTCAGGGCAGTTCAGTTTCATGATGTTTTCATTAGAACCTGATGATTACCCACCGTTACTGGTTTACGGTACATTCTCAGCCTTTTATGCTCTTAAAATACATTTCAGACTTGGAAGAGGCCAAAAGTGGATTTTGTGAAAGTCAAAATAGTTTCAAAGATTTTCTTCAAAAAACTGGCTCAGGGCAGTTGATTTCACTCTTTCATGATGTTTTCATTACAACATGCTTACCCACCTTTACTGGTTTAATGTAGCCTTTTATGTTCTTAAAATACGTTTCAGGCTTGGAAGAGGCCAAAAGTGGATTTTGTGAAAGTCAACATAGTTTCAAGGATGTTCTTCAAAAAACTGGCTCAGGGCAGTTCAGTTTCATGATGTTTTCATTAGAACCTGATGATTACCCACCTTTACTGGTTTACGGTACATTATCAGCCTTTTATGCTCTTAAAATACATTTCAGGCTTGGAAGAGGCCAAAAGTGGATTTTGTGAAAGTCAACATAGTTTCAAGGATGTTCTTCAAAAAACTGGCTCAGGGCAGTTGATTTCATTGTTTCATGATGTTTTCATTAGAACCTGATGCGTAGCCACCTTTACTGGTTTAATGTAGCCTTTTATGCTCTTAAAATACGTTTCAGGCTTGGAAGAGGCCAAAAGTGGATTTTGTGAAAGTCAACATAGTTTCAAGGATGTTCTTCAAAAAACTGGCTCAGGGCAGTTGATTTCATTGTTTCATGATGTTTTCATTAGAACCTGATGCGTAGCCACCTTTACTGGTTTAATGTAGCCTTTTCTGCTCTTAAAATACGTTTCAGGCTTGGAAGAGGCCAAAAGTGGATTTTGTGAAAGTAAACATAGTTTCAAAAAACTGGCTTAGGGCAGTGGATTTCACTGTTTCATGATGTTTTCATAACAACCTGCTTACCCATCTTTTCTGGTTTACGGTACATTCTCAGCCTTTTATGGTCTTAAAATACGTTTCAGGCTTGGAAGAGGCCAAAAGTGGATTTTGTGAAAGTCAACATAGTTTCAAGGATGTTCTTTAAAAAACTGGGTCAGGGCAGTTGATTTCACTGTTTCATGATGTTTTCATTACAACCTGCTCACCCACCTTTACTGGTTTTCGGTATATTCTCAGCCTTTTCTGCTGAATACGTTTCAGGCTTGGAAAAGGCCAAAAGTGGATTTTGTGAAAGTAAACATAGTTTCAAGGATGTTCTTCAAAAAACTGGCTCAGGGCAGTTGATTTCATTGTTTCATGATGTTTTCATTAGAACCTGATGCGTACCTACCTTTACTGGTTTAATGTAGCCTTTTATGTTGTTAAAATACGTTTCAGGCTTGAAAGAGGCCAAAAGTGGATTTTGTGAAAGTAAACATAGTTTTAAAAAACTGGCTTAGGGCAGTGCATTTCACTCTTTCATGATGTTTTCATTACAACCTGCTTACCCAACTTTACTGGTTTACGGTACATTCTCAGCCTTTTATGCTCTTAAAATACGTTTCAAGCTTGGAAGAGGCCAAAAGTGGATTTTGTGAAAGTCAACATAGTTTCAGAAAACTGGCTCAGGGCAGTTGATTTCACTGTTTCATTACAACCTGCTTACCCACCTTTACTGGTTTACGGTACATTCTAAGCCTTTTATGCTCTTAAAATACGTTTCAAGCTTGGAAGAGGCCAAAAGTGCATTTTCTGAAAGTCAACATAGTTTCAAAAAACTGGCTTAGGGCAGTTGATTTCACTGTTTCATGATGTTTTCGATAGAAACTGATTCTTACCCACCTTTACTGGTTTACGGTACATTCTCAGCCTTTTCTGCTGAATACGTTTCAGGCTTGGAAAAGGCCAAAAGTGGATTTTGTGAAAGTAAACATAGTTTCAAGGATGTTCTTCAAAAAACTGGCTCAGGGCAGTTCAGTTTCATGATGTTTTCATTAGAACCTGATGATTACCCACCTTTACTGGTTTACGGTATATTCTCAGCCTTTTCTGCTCTTAAAATACGTTTGAGGCTTGGAAAAGGCCAAAAGTGGATTTTGTGAAAGTAAACATAGTTTCAAGGATGTTCTTCAAAACACTGGCTCAGGGCAGTTGATTTCATTGTTTCATGATGTTTTCATTAGAACCTGATGCGTACCCACCTTTACTGGTTTAATGTAGCCTTTTATGTTGTTAAAATACGTTTCATGCTTGAAAGAGGCCAAAAGTGGATTTTGTGAAAGTAAACAGAGTTTCAAAAAACTGGCTTAGGGCAGTGGATTTCACTGTTTCATGATGTTTTCATTACAACCTGCTTACCCACCTTTACTGGTTTACGGTACATTCTCAGCCTTTTATGCTCTTAAAATACGTTTCAGGCTTGGAAGAGGCCAAAAGTGGATTTTGTGAAAGTCAACATAGTTTCAAGGATGTTCTTTAAAAAACTGGCTCAGGGCAGTTGATTTCATTGTTTCATGATGTTTTCATTAGAACCTGAAGCGTACCTTTACTGGTTTAATGTAGCCTTTGATGTTCTTAAAATACGTTTCAGGCTTGGAAGAGGCCAAAAGTGGATTTTGTGAAAGTCAACATAGTTTCAAAAAACTGGCTTAGGGCAGTGGATTTCACTGTTTCATGATGTTTTCATTACAACCTGCTTACCCACCTTTACTGGTTTACGGTACATTCTCAGCCTTTTCTGCTCTTAAAATACATTTCAGACTTGGAAGAGGCCAAAAGTGGATTTTGTGAAAGTCAACATAGTTTCAAGGATGTTCTTCAAAACACTGGCTCAGGGCAGTTGATTTCATTGTTTCATGATGTTTTCATTAGAACCTGATGCGTACCTTTAATGGTTTAATGTAGCCTTTGATGTTCTTAAAATACATTTCAGGCTTGGAAGAGGCCAAAAGTGGATTTTGTGACAGTCAAAATACTTTCAAAGGTTTTCATCAAAAAACTGGCTCAAGGCAGTTCAGTTTCATGATGTTTTCATTAGAACCTGATGATTACCCACCTTTACTGGTTTACGGTACATTCTCAGCCTTTTCTGCTCTTAAAATACATTTCAGACTTGGAAGAGGCCAAAAGTGGATTTTGTGAAAGTCAACATAGTTTCAAAGATTTTCTTCAAAAAACTGGCTCAGGGCAGTTGATTTCATTGTTTCATGATGTTTTCATTAGAACCTCATGCGTACCCACCTTTACTGGTTTAATGTAGCCTTTTATGTTCTTAAAATACGTTTCAGGCTTGGAAGAGGCCAAAAGTGGATTTTGTGAAAGTCAACATAGTTTCAAGGATGTTCTTCAAAAAACTGGCTCAGGGCAGTTGATTTCATTGTTTCATGATGTTTTCATTAGAACCTGATGCGTACCCACCTTTACTGGTTTAATGTAGCCTTTTATGTTGTTAAAATACGTTTCATGCTTGAAAGAGGCCAAAAGTGGATTTTGTGAAAGTAAACAGAGTTTCAAAAAACTGGCTCAGGGCAGTGGATTTCACTCTTTCATGATGTTTTCATTACAACATGCTTACCCACCTTTACTGGTTTAATGTAGCCTTTTATGTTCTTAAAATACGTTTCAGGCTTGGAAGAGGCCAAAAGTGGATTTTGTGAAAGTCAACATAGTTTCAAGGATGTTCTTCAAAAAACTGGCTCAGGGCAGTTGATTTCATTGTTTCATGATGTTTTCATTAGAACCTGATGCGTACCCACCTTTACTGGTTTAATGTAGCCTTTTATGTTCTTAAAATACATTTCAGCCTTGAAAGAGGCCAAAAGTGGATTTTGTGAAAGTAAACATAGTTTCAAGGATGTTCTTTAAAAAACTGGCTCAGGGCAGTTGATTTCATTGTTTCATGATGTTTTCATTAGAACCTGATGCGTACCCACCTTTACTGGTTTAATGTAGCCTTTTATGCTCTTAAAATATGTTTCAGGCTTGGAAGAAAAAAAAAAAGTGGATTTTGTGACAGTCAAAATACTTTCAAAGGTTTTCATCAAAAAACTGGCTCAGGGCAGTTCAGTTTCATGATGTTTTCATTAGAACCTGATGATTACCCACCTTTACTGGTTTACGGTACATTCTCAGCCTTTTCTGCTCTTAAAATACATTTCAGACTTGGAAGAGGCCAAAAGTGGATTTTGTGAAAGTCAACATAGTTTCAAAGATTTTCTTCAAAAAACTGGCTCAGGGCAGTTGATTTCATTGTTTCATGATGTTTTCATTAGAACCTGATGCGTACCCACCTTTACTGGTTTAATGTAGCCTTTTATGTTCTTAAAATACGTTTCAGGCTTGGAAGAGGCCAAAAGTGGATTTTGTGAAAGTCAACATAGTTTCAAGGATGTTCTTCAAAAAACTGGCTCAGGGCAGTTGATTTCATTGTTTCATGATGTTTTCATTAGAACCTGATGCGTACCCACCTTTACTGGTTTAATGTAGCCTTTTATGTTGTTAAAATACGTTTCATGCTTGAAAGAGGCCAAAAGTGGATTTTGTGAAAGTAAACAGAGTTTCAAAAAACTGGCTTAGGGCAGTGGATTTCACTGTTTCATGATGTTTTCATTACAACCTGCTTACCCACCTTTACTGGTTTACGGTACATTCTCAGCCTTTTATGCTCTTAAAATACGTTTCAGGCTTGGAAGAGGCCAAAAGTGGATTTTGTGAAAGTCAACATAGTTTCAAGGATGTTCTTTAAAAAACTGGCTCAGGGCAGTTGATTTCATTGTTTCATGATGTTTTCATTAGAACCTGATGCGTACCTTTACTGGTTTAATGTAGCCTTTGATGTTCTTAAAATACGTTTCAGGCTTGGAAGAGGCCAAAAGTGGATTTTGTGAAAGTCAACATAGTTTCAAAAAACTGGCTTAGGGCAGTGGATTTCACTGTTTCATGATGTTTTCATTACAACCTGCTTACCCACCTTTACTGGTTTACGGTACATTCTCAGCCTTTTCTGCTCTTAAAATACATTTCAGACTTGGAAGAGGCCAAAAGTGGATTTTGTGAAAGTCAACATAGTTTCAAGGATGTTCTTCAAAACACTGGCTCAGGGCAGTTGATTTCATTGTTTCATGATGTTTTCATTAGAACCTGATGCGTACCCACCTTTACTGGTTTAATGTAGCCTTTTATGTTGTTAAAATACGTTTCATGCTTGAAAGAGGCCAAAAGTGGATTTTGTGAAAGTAAACAGAGTTTCAAAAAACTGGCTCAGGGCAGTGGATTTCACTCTTTCATGATGTTTTCATTACAACATGCTTACCCACCTTTACTGGTTTAATGTAGCCTTTTATGTTCTTAAAATACGTTTCAGGCTTGGAAGAGGCCAAAAGTGGATTTTGTGAAAGTCAACATAGTTTCAAGGATGTTCTTCAAAAAACTGGCTCAGGGCAGTTGATTTCATTGTTTCATGATGTTTTCATTAGAACCTGATGCGTACCCACCTTTACTGGTTTAATGTAGCCTTTTATGTTCTTAAAATACATTTCAGCCTTGAAAGAGGCCAAAAGTGGATTTTGTGAAAGTAAACATAGTTTCAAGGATGTTCTTTAAAAAACTGGCTCAGGGCAGTTGATTTCATTGTTTCATGATGTTTTCATTAGAACCTGATGCGTACCCACCTTTACTGGTTTAATGTAGCCTTTTATGCTCTTAAAATATGTTTCAGGCTTGGAAGAAAAAAAAAAAGTGGATTTTGTGACAGTCAAAATACTTTCAAAGGTTTTCATCAAAAAACTGGCTCAGGGCAGTTCAGTTTCATGATGTTTTCATTAGAACCTGATGATTACCCACCTTTACTGGTTTACGGTACATTCTCAGCCTTTTCTGCTCTTAAAATACATTTCAGACTTGGAAGAGGCCAAAAGTGGATTTTGTGAAAGTCAACATAGTTTCAAAGATTTTCTTCAAAAAACTGGCTCAGGGCAGTTGATTTCATTGTTTCATGATGTTTTCATTAGAACCTGATGCGTACCCACCTTTACTGGTTTAATGTAGCCTTTTATGTTCTTAAAATACGTTTCAGGCTTGGAAGAGGCCAAAAGTGGATTTTGTGAAAGTCAACATAGTTTCAAGGATGTTCTTCAAAAAACTGGCTCAGGGCAGTTGATTTCATTGTTTCATGATGTTTTCATTAGAACCTGATGCGTACCCACCTTTACTGGTTTAATGTAGCCTTTTATGTTGTTAAAATACGTTTCATGCTTGAAAGAGGCCAAAAGTGGATTTTGTGAAAGTAAACAGAGTTTCAAAAAACTGGCTTAGGGCAGTGGATTTCACTATTTCATGATGTTTTCATTACAACCTGCTTACCCACCTTTACTGGTTTACGGTACATTCTCAGCCTTTTATGCTCTTAAAATACGTTTCAGGCTTGGAAGAGGCCAAAAGTGGATTTTGTGAAAGTCAACATAGTTTCAAGGATGTTCTTTAAAAAACTGGCTCAGGGCAGTTGATTTCATTGTTTCATGATGTTTTCATTAGAACCTGATGTGTACCCACCTTTACTGGTTTAATGTAGCCTTTTATGCTCTTAAAATATGTTTCAGGCTTGGAAGAAGAAAAAAAAGTGGATTTTGTGACAGTCAAAATACTTTCAAAGGTTTTCATCAAAAAACTGGCTCAGGGCAGTTCAGTTTCATGATGTTTTCATTAGAACCTGATGATTACCCACCTTTACTGGTTTACGGTACATTCTCAGCCTTTTCTGCTCTTAAAATACATTTCAGACTTGGAAGAGGCCAAAAGTGGATTTTGTGAAAGTCAACATAGTTTCAGAAAACTGGCTCAGGGCAGTTGATTTCACTGTTTCATGATGTTTTCATTACAACCTGCTTACCCACCTTTACTGGTTTACGGTACATTCTCAGCCTTTTCTGCTCTTAAAATACGTTTCAGGCTTGGAAGAGGCCAAAAGTGGATTTTGTGAAAGTAAACATAGTTTCAAGGATGTTCTTCAAAACACTGGCTCAGGGCAGTTGATTTCATTGTTTCATGATGTTTTCATTAGAACCTGATGCGTACCTTTACTGGTTTAATGTAGCCTTTGATGTTCTTAAAATACATTTCAGGCTTGGAAGAGGCCAAAAGTGGATTTTGTGAAAGTCAACATAGTTTCAAAGATTTTCTTCAAAAAACTGGCTCAGGGCAGTTGATTTCACTCTTTCATGATGTTTTCATTATAACATGCTTACCCACCTTTACTGGTTTAATGTAGCCTTTTATGTTCTTAAAATACGTTTCAGGCTTGGAAGAGGCCAAAAGTGGATTTTGTGAAAGTCAACATAGTTTCAAGGATGTTCTTCAAAAAACTGGCTCAGGGCAGTTGATTTCATTGTTTCATGATGTTTTCATTAGAACCTGATGCGTACCCACCTTTACTGGTTTAATGTAGCCTTTTATGCTCTTAAAATATGTTTCAGGCTTGGAAGAAGAAAAAAAAGTGGATTTTGTGACAGTCAAAATACTTTCAAAGGTTTTCATCAAAAAACTGGCTCAGGGCAGTTCAGTTTCATGATGTTTTCATTAGAACCTGATGATTACCCACCTTTACTGGTTTACGGTACATTCTCAGCCTTTTCTGCTCTTAAAATACATTTCAGACTTGGAAGAGGCCAAAAGTGGATTTTGTGAAAGTCAACATAGTTTCAGAAAACTGGCTCAGGGCAGTTGATTTCACTGTTTCATGATGTTTTCATTACAACCTGCTTACCCACCTTTACTGGTTTACGGTACATTCTCAGCCTTTTCTGCTCTTAAAATACGTTTCAGGCTTGGAAGAGGCCAAAAGTGGATTTTGTGAAAGTAAACATAGTTTCAAGGATGTTCTTCAAAACACTGGCTCAGGGCAGTTGATTTCATTGTTTCATGATGTTTTCATTAGAACCTGATGCGTACCTTTACTGGTTTAATGTAGCCTTTGATGTTCTTAAAATACATTTCAGGCTTGGAAGAGGCCAAAAGTGGATTTTGTGAAAGTCAACATAGTTTCAAAGATTTTCTTCAAAAAACTGGCTCAGGGCAGTTGATTTCACTCTTTCATGATGTTTTCATTACAACATGCTTACCCACCTTTACTGGTTTAATGTAGCCTTTTATGTTCTTAAAATACGTTTCAGGCTTGGAAGAGGCCAAAAGTGGATTTTGTGAAAGTCAACATAGTTTCAAGGATGTTCTTCAAAAAACTGGCTCAGGGCAGTTCAGTTTCATGATGTTTTCATTAGAACCTGATGATTACCCACCTTTACTGGTTTACGGTACATTCTCAGCCTTTTATGCTCTTAAAATACGTTTCAGGCTTGGAAGAGGCCAAAAGTGGATTTTGTGAAAGTCAACATATTGTCAAAAAACTGGCTCAGGGCAGTTGATTTCACTGTTTCATGATGTTTTCGATAGAAACTGATTCTTACACACCTTTATTGGTTTACGGTACATTCTCAGCCTTTTCTGCTCTTAAAATACGTTTCAGGCTTGGAAAAGGCCAAAAGTGGATTTTGTGAAAGTAAACATAGTTTCAAGGATGTTCTTCAAAACACTGGCTCAGGGCAGTTGATTTCATTGTTTCATGATGTTTTCATTAGAACCTGATGCGTACCTACCTTTACTGGTTTAATGTAGCCTTTTATGTTGTTAAAATACATTTCAGGCTTGAAAGAGGCCAAAAGTGGATTTTGTGAAAGTAAACATAGTTTTAAAAAACTGGCTTAGGGCAGTGCATTTCACTGTTTCATGATGTTTTCATTAGAACCTGATGATTACCCACCGTTACTGGTTCACGGTACATTCTCAGCCTTTTATGATCTTAAAATACGTTTCAGGCTTGGAAGAGGCCAAAAGTGGATTTTGTGAAAGTCAACATAGTTTCAGAAAACTGGCTCAGGGCAGTTGATTTCACTGTTTCATGATGTTTTCGATAGAAACTGATTCTTACACACCTTTATTGGTTTACGGTACATTCTTAGCCTTTTATGCTCTTAAAATACGTTTCAGGCTTGGAAGAAAAGAAAAAAAGTGGATTTTGTGACAGTCAAAATACATTCAAAGGTTTTCTTCAAAAAACTGGCTCAGGGCAGTTCAGTTTCATGATGTTTTCATTAGAACCTGATGATTACCCACCTTTACTGGTTTACGGTACATTCTCAGCCTTTTCTGCTCTTAAAATACGTTTGAGGCTTGGAAGAGGCCAAAAGTGGATTTTGTGAAAGTCAACATAGTTTCAGAAAACTGGCTCAGGGCAGTTGATTTCACTGTTTCATGATGTTTTCGATAGAAACTGATTCTTACACACCTTTATTGGTTTACGGTACATTCTTAGCCTTTTATGCTCTGAAAATACGTTTCAGGCTTGGAAGGAAAACAAAAGTGGATTTTGTGACAGTCAATATAGTTTCAAAGATTTTCTTCAACAAAAGTGGATTTTGTGAAAGTCAAAATACTTTCAAAGGTTTTATGCTCTTAAAATACGTTCCAGGCACCTTTACTGGTTTAATGTAGCCTTTTATGCTCTTAAAATATGTTTCAGGCTTGAAAGAGGCCAAAAGTGGATTTTGTGAAAGTAAACATTGTTTCAAAAAACTGGCTTAGGGCAGTTGATTTCACTGTTTCATGATGTTTCCGATAGAAACTGATTCTTACACACCTTTATTGGTTCACGGTACATTCTTAGGCTTTTATGCTCTTAAAATATGTTTCAGGCTTGGAAGAAAAAAAAAAAGTGGATTTAGTGACAATCAAAATACTTTCAAAGGTTTTCTTCAAAAAACTGGCTCAGGGCAGTTCAGTTTCATGATGTTTTCATTAGAACCTGATGATTACCCACCGTTACTGGTTTACGGTACATTCTCAGCCTTTTATGCTCTTAAAATACGTTTCAGGCTTGGAAGAGGCCAAAAGTGGATTTTGTGAAAGTCAACATAGTTTCAGAAAACTGGCTCAGGGCAGTTGATTTCACTGTTTCATGATGTTTTCGATAGAAACTGATTCTTACACACCTTTATTGGTTTACGGTACATTCTTAGCCTTTTATGCTCTGAAAATACGTTTCAGGCTGGGAAGGAAAACAAAAGTGGATTTTGTGACAGTCAATATAGTTTCAAAGATTTTCTTCAACAAAAGTGGATTTTGTGAAAGTCAAAATACTTTCAAAGGTTTTCTTCAAAAAACTGGCTCAGGGCAGTTCAGTTTCATGATGTTTTCATTAGAATCTGATGATTACCCACCTTTACTGGTTTACGGTACATTCTCAGCCTTTTCTGCTCTTAAAATACGTTTCAGGCTTGGAAAAGGCCAAAAGTGGATTTTGTGAAAGTAAACATAGTTTCAAGGATGTTCTTCAAAACACTGGCTCAGGGCAGTTGATTTCATTGTTTCATGATGTTTTCATTAGAACCTGATGATTACCCACCTTTACTGGTTTAATGTAGCCTTTTCTGCTCTTAAAATACATTTCAGACTTGGAAGAGGCCAAAAGTGGATTTTGTGAAAGTCAACATAGTTTCAGAAAACTGGCTCAGGGCAGTTGATTTCACTGTTTCATGATGTTTTCGATAGAAACTGATTCTTACACACCTTTATTGGTTTACGGTACATTCTTAGCCTTTTATGCTCTTAAAATACATTTCAGGCTTGGAAGAAAAGAAAAAAAGTGGATTTTGTGACAGTCAAAATACATTCAAAGGTTTTCTTCAAAAAACTGGCTCAGGGCAGTTCAGTTTCATGATGTTTTCATTAGAACCTGATGATGGTTTACGGTACATTCTCAGCCTTTTATGCTCTTAAAATACGTTTCAGGCTTGGAAAAGGCCAAAAGTGGATTTTGTGAAAGTAAGCATAGTTTCAAAGATTTTCTTCAAAAAACTACGTCAGGACAGTTGATTTCACAGTCTGATGTCATGTTCATGAATATCTGCAGCTTTCAGCACTTTCCTGCCCAGAGATGCATTTTCACTTTTTATGCTCTTAAAAGACGTTTCAGGCAGAGAGGAGGCCAAAAGTTGATTTTGTGAAAGTAAGCATAGTTTCAAAGATTTTCTTCAAAAAACTACGTCAGGACAGTTGATTTCACAGTCTGATGTCATGTTCATGAATATCTGCAGCTTTCAGCACTTTCTTGCCTAGAGATGCATTTTCACTTTTTATGCTCTTAAAAGACGTTTCAGGCAGAGAGGAGGCCAAAAGTTGATTTTGTGAAAGTAAGCATAGTTTCAAAGATTTTTTTCAAAAAACTTCCTCAAGACAGTTGATTTCACAGTCTGATGTCATGTTCATGAATATCTGCAGCTTTCAGCACTTTCCTGCCTAGAGATGCATTTTCACTTTTTATGCTCTTAAAAGACGTTTCAGGCAGAGAGGAGGCCAAAAGTTGATTTTGTGAAAGTAAACATAGTTTCAAAGATTTTCTTCAAAAAACTACGTCAGCACAGTTGATTTAACAGTCTGATGTCATGTTCATGAATATCTGCAGCTTTCAGCACTTTCCTGCCTAGAGATGCATTTTCACTTTTTATGCTCTTAAAAGACGTTTCAGGCAGAGAGGAGGCCAAAAGTTGATTTTGTGAAAGTAAGCATAGTTTCAAAGATTTTCTTCAAAAAACTACGTCAGGACAGTTGATTTCACAGTCTGATGTCATGTTCATGAATATCTGCAGCTTTCAGCACTTTCTTGCCTAGAGATGCATTTTCACTTTTTATGCTCTTAAAAGACGTTTCAGGCAGAGAGGAGGCCAAAAGTTGATTTTGTGAAAGTAAGCATAGTTTCAAAGATTTTTTTCAAAAAACTTCCTCAAGACAGTTGATTTCACAGTCTGATGTCATGTTCATGAATATCTGCAGCTTTCAGCACTTTCCTGCCTAGAGATGCATTTTCACTTTTTATGCTCTTAAAAGACGTTTCAGGCAGAGAGGAGGCCAAAAGTTGATTTTGTGAAAGTAAGCATAGTTTCAAAGATTTTCTTCAAAAAACTTTCTCAAGACAGTTAATTTCACAGTCTGATGTCATGTTCATGAATATCTACCAGCTTTCAGCACTTTCCTGCCTAGAGATGCATTTTCACTTTTTATGCTCTTAAAAGACGTTTCAGGCAGAGAGGAGGCCAAAAGTTGATTTTGTGAAAGTAAACATAGTTTCAAAGATTTTCTTCAAAAAACTACGTCAGCACAGTTGATTTAACAGTCTGATGTCATGTTCATGAATATCTGCAGCTTTCAGCACTTTCCTGCCTAGAGATGCATTTTCACTTTTTATGCTCTTAAAAGACGTTTCAGGCAGAGGAGGCCAAAAGTTGATTTTGTGAAAGTAAGCATAGTTTCAAAGATTTTCTTCAAAAAACTTTCTCAAGACAGTTAATTTCACAGTCTGATGTCATGTTCATGAATATCTACCAGCTTTCAGCACTTTCCTGCCTAGAGATGCATTTTCACTTTTTATGCTCTTAAAAGACGTTTCAGGCAGAGAGGAGGCCAAAAGTTGATTTTGTGAAAGTAAACATAGTTTCAAAGATTTTCTTCAAAAAACTACGTCAGCACAGTTGATTTAACAGTCTGATGTCATGTTCATGAATATCTGCAGCTTTCAGCACTTTCCTGCCCAGAGATGCATTTTCACTTTTTATGCTCTTAAAAGACGTTTCAGGCAGAGAGGAGGCCAAAAGTTGATTTTGTGAAAGTAAACATAGTTTCAAAGATTTTCTTCAAAACAGTACCTCAGGACAGTCTGATGTCAAGTTCATGAATATCTGCAGCTTTCAGCACTTTACTGGCAAGAGATGCATTTTCACTTTTTATGCTCTTAAATGACGTTTTCAAGCAGAGAGGAGGCCAAAAGTGGATTGTGTGAAAGCAAACAGTTTCAAAGATTTTCTTCAAAAAAGTGGATTTTGTGAAAGTAAACATAGTTTCAAAGATTTTCTTCTAAAAAGTGGATTTTGTGAAAGTAAACAGTTTAAAAGATTTTCCTCAAAAAAGTGGATTTTGTGAAAGTAAACATAGTTTCAAAGGTTTTCTTCAAAAAACTGGCTCAGGACAGTTGATTTCACAGTTTCATGATGTTTTCATTAGAAGCTGATGCTTACACATCTTTACTGGTTCAAGGTACAATCTCGGCCTTTTATGCTCTTAAAAGACGTTTCAGGCTTGGAAGAAAAGAAAAAAAGTGGATTTTGTGACAGTCAAAATACATTCAAAGGTTTTCTTCAAAAAACTGGCTCAGGGCAGTTCAGTTTCATGATGTTTTCATTAGAACCTGATGATTACCCACCTTTACTGGTTTACGGTACATTATCAGCCTTTTATGCTCTTAAAATACGTTTGAGGCTTGGAAGAGGCCAAAAGTGGATTTTGTAAAAGTAAACATAGTTTCAGAAAACTGGCTCAGGGCAGTTGATTTCACTGTTTCATGATGTTTTCATTAGAACCTGATGATTACCCACCTTTACTGGTTTACGGTACATTCTCAGCCTTTCTGCTCTTAAAACACGTTTCAGGCTTGGAAAAGGCCAAAAGTGGATTTTGTGAAAGTAAACATAGTTTCAAGGATGTTCTTCAAAAAACTGGCTCAGGGCAGTTCAGTTTCATGATGTTTTCATTAGAACCTGATGATTACCCACCTTTACTGGTTTACGGTACATTATCAGCCTTTTATGCTCTTAAAATACATTTCAGGCTTGGAAGAGGCCAAAAGTGGATTTTGTGAAAGTCAATATAGTGTCAAAAAACTGGCTCAGGTCAGTTGATTTCACTGTTTCATGATGTTTTCGATAGAAACTGATTCTTACCCACCTTCACTGGTTTACGGTACATTCTCAGCCTTTTCTGCTCTTAAAATACGTTTCAGGCTTGGAAGAGGCCAAAAGTGGATTTTGTGAAAGTAAACATAGTTTCAAGGATGTTCTTCAAAACACTGGCTCAGGGCAGTTGATTTCATTGTTTCATGATGTTTTCATTAGAACCTGATGCATACCCACCTTTACTGGTTTAATGTAGCCTTTTATGTTGTTAAAATACGTTTCAGGCTTGAAAGAGGCCAAAAGTGGATTTTGTGAAAGTCAACATAGTTTCAGAAAACTGGCTCAGGGCAGTTGATTTCACTGTTTCATGATGTTTTCATTACAACCTGCTCACCCACCTTTACTGGTTTACGGTATATTCTCAGCCTTTTATGCTCTTAAAATATGTTTCAGGCTTGGAAGAAAAAAAAAAGTGGATTTAGTGACAATCAAAATACTTTCAAAGGTTTTCTTCAAAAAACTGGCTCAGGGCAGTTGATTTCACTCTTTCATGATGTTTTCATTACAACCTGCTCACCCACCTTTACTGGTTTACGGTACATTCTCAGCCTTTTATGCTCTTAAAATACGTTTCAGGCTTGGAAGAGGCCAAAAGTGGATTTTGTGAAAGTCAACATAGTTTCAAGGATGTTCTTTAAAAAACTGGCTCAGGGCACTTGATTTCACTGTTTCATGATGTTTTCATTACAACCTGCTCACCCACCTTTTCTGGTTTACGGTACATTCTCAGCCTTTTCTGCTCTTAAAATACGTTTCAGGCTTGGAAAAGGCCAAAAGTGGATTTTGTGAAAGTCAACATAGTTTCAAAGATGTTCTTCAAAAAACTGGCTCAGGGCAGTTGATTTCACTCTTTCATGATGTTTTCATTACAACATGCTTACCCACCTTTACTGGTTTAATGTAGCCTTTTATGTTCTTAAAATACGTTTCAGGCTTGGAAGAGGCCAAAAGTGGATTTTGTGAAAGTCAACATAGTTTCAAGGATGTTCTTCAAAAAACTGGCTCAGGGCAGTTCAGTTTCATGATGTTTTCATTAGAACCTGATGATTACCCACCTTTACTGGTTTACGGTACATTCTCAGCCTTTTCTGCTCTTAAAATACGTTTCAGGCTTGGAAATGGCCAAAAGTGGATTTTGTGAAAGTAAACAGAGTTTCAAAAAACTGGCTTAGGGCAGTGGATTTCACTGTTTCATGATGTTTTCATTACAACCTGCTTACCCACCTTTACTGGTTTACGGTACATTCTCAGCCTTTTATGCTCTTAAAATACGTTTCAGGCTTGGAAGAGGCCAAAAGTGGATTTTGTCAAAGTCAACATAGTTTCAAGGATGTTCTTTAAAAAACTGGCTCAGGGCAGTTGATTTCATTGTTTCATGATGTTTTCATTAGAACCTGATACGTACCCACCTTTACTGGTTTAATGTAGCCTTTTATGTTCTTAAAATACATTTCAGCCTTGAAAGAGGCCAAAAGTGGATTTTGTGAAAGTAAACATAGTTTCAAGGATGTTCTTTAAAAAACTGGCTCAGGGCAGTTGATTTCATTGTTTCATGATGTTTTCATTATAACCTGATGCGTACCTTTACTGGTTTAATGTAGCCTTTGATGTTCTTAAAATACATTTCAGGCTTGGAAGAGGCCAAAAGTGGATTTTGTGAAGAAAACATAGTTTCAAAGATTTTCTTCAAAAAACTGGCTCAGGGCAGTTGATTTCACTCTTTCATGATGTTTTCATTACAACCTGCTTACCCACCTTTACTGGTTTACGGTACATTCTCAGCCTTTTCTGCTCTTAAAATACGTTTGAGGCTTGGAAGAGGCCAAAAGTGGATTTTGTGAAAGTCAACATAGTTTCAGAAAACTGGCTCAGGGCAGTTGATTTCACTGTTTCATGATGTTTTCGATAGAAACTGATTCTTACACACCTTTATTGGTTTCACGGTACATTCTTAGCCTTTTATGCTCTGAAAATACGTTTCAGGCTGGGAAGGAAAACAAAAGTGGATTTTGTGACAGTCAATATAGTTTCAAAGATTTTCTTCAACAAAAGTGGATTTTGTGAAAGTCAAAATACTTTCAAAGGTTTTCTTCAAAAAACTGGCTCAGGGCAGTTCAGTTTCATGATGTTTTCATTACAACCTGATGATTACCCACCTTTACTGGTTTACGGTACATTCTCAGCCTTTTATGCTCTTAAAATACGTTCCAGGCACCTTTACTGGTTTACGGTACATTCTCAGCCTTTTATGCTCTTAAAATATGTTTCAGGCTTGAAAGAGGCCAAAAGTGGATTTTGTGAAAGTCAACATAGTTTCAAGGATGTTCTTCAAAAAACTGGCTCAGGGCAGTTCAGTTTCATGATGTTTTCATTAGAACCTGATGATTACCCACCTTTACTGGTTTACGGTACATTCTCAGCCTTTTCTGCTCTTAAAATACATTTCAGACTTGGAAGAGGCCAAAAGTGGCTTTTGTGAAAGTCAACATAGTTTCAGAAAACTGGCTCAGGGCAGTTGATTTCACTCTTTCATGATGTTTTCATTACAACCTGCTTACCCACCTTTACTGGTTTACGGTACATTCTCAGCCTTTTCTGCTCTTAAAATACGTTTCAGGCTTGGAAAAGGCCAAAAGTGGATTTTGTGAAAGTCAACATAGTGTCAAAAAACTGGCTCAGGTCAGTTGATTTCACTGTTTCATGATGTTTTCGATAGAAACTGATTCTTACACACCTTTATTGGTTTACGGTACATTCTTAGCCTTTTATGCTCTTAAAATACATTTCAGGCTTGGAAGAAAAGAAAAAAAGTGGATTTTGTGACAGTCAAAATACATTCAAAGGTTTTCTTCAAAAAACTGGCTCAGGGCAGTTCAGTTTCATGATGTTTTCATTAGAACCTGATGCGTACCTTTACTGGTTTAATGTAGCCTTTTATGTTCTTAAAATACATTTCAGGCTTGGAAGAGGCCAAAAGTGGATTTTGTGAAAAAAACATAGTTTCAAAGATTTTCTTCAAAAAACTGGCTCAGGGCAGTTGATTTCACTCTTTCATGATGTTTTCATTACAACATGCTTACCCACCTTTACTGGTTTAATGTAGCCTTTTCTGCTCTTAAATTACGTTGCAGGCTTGGAAGAGGCCAAAAGTGGATTTTGTGAAAAAAACATAGTTTCAAAGATTTTCTTCAAAAAACTTCCTCAAGACAGTTGATTTCACAGTCTGATGTCATGTTCATGAATATCTGCAGATTTCAGCACTTTCCTGCCTAGAGATGCATTTTCACTTTTTATGCTCTTTAAAGACGTTTCAGGCAGAGAGGAGGCCAAAAGTTGATTTTGTGAAAGTAAGCATAGTTTCAAAGATTTTCTTCAAAAAACTTCCTCAAGACAGTTGATTTCACAGTCTGATGTCATGTTCATGAATATCTGCAGCTTTCAGCACTTTCCTGCCTAGAGATGCATTTTCACTTTTTATGCTCTTAAAAGACGTTTCAGGCAGAGAGGAGGCCAAAAGTTGATTTTGTGAAAGTAAACATAGTTTCAAAGATTTTTGTGCAGTATAGCGCTTCTGCCTCCTCATTGTGCTGCCTGTCTCTCTCTAAAATGTGAAATGCCCCAACACCTGTGAGAAAAGACCTATTTTTTTATTGTCATAACCATTGCTTGACCCCACACATCAAACATCCAAGATCAAAGATGTTTTGGAAAGCAGTATGGTGTGACAACTTGCCTCATTGAGCCACTTTGTGCTGCGGGGTCTTTTTGACCCCAGAGGACAACAGAAGTTATTCAATTCAATAAATCACCGTTAATTCAATCAAATTACCTCAAATTAATTTTAATCATGAAGAGCATAGTATCGAACGCCCCCCATTATTTTCAGACCATTTGATGAATAAAAAACATATTTTGACAGCAAAATATTTCTTCAGGACAACACAAGGGCTAGAGATGCATTTTCACTTTGTATGCTCTTAAAAGACATTTCAAGCAGAGAGGAGGCCAAAAGTGGATTGTGTGAAAGCAAACAGTTTCAAAGATTTTCTTCAAAAAAGTGGATTTTGTTAAAGTAAACATAGTTTCAAAGATTTTCTTCTAAAAAGTGGATTTTGTGAAAGTAAACAGTTTAAAAGATTTTCCTCAAAAAAGTGGATTTTGTGAAAGTAAACATAGTTTCAAGGATGTTCTTCAAAAAACTGGCTCAGGGCAGTTCAGTTTCATGATGTTTTCATTAGAACCTGATGATTACCCACCTTTACTGATTTACGGTACATTCTCAGCCTTTTATGCTCTTAAAATACGTTTCAGGCTTGGAAGAGGCCAAAAGTGCATTTTCTGAAAGTCAACATAGTTTCAAAAAACTGGCTTAGGGCAGTTGATTTCACTGTTTCATGATGTTTTCGATAGAAACTGATTCTAACCCACCTTTACTGGTTTACGGTACATTCTCAGCCTTTTCTGCTCTTAAAATACGTTTCAGGCTTGGAAGAGGCCAAAAGTGGATTTTGTAAAAGTAAACATAGTTTCAAGGATGTTCTTCAAAACACTGGCTCAGGGCAGTTGATTTCATTGTTTCATGATGTTTTCATTAGAACCTGATGCATACCCACCTTTACTGGTTTAATGTAGCCTTTTATGTTGTTAAAATACGTTTCAGGCTTGAAAGAGGCCAAAAGTGGATTTTGTGAAAGTCAACATAGTTTCAGAAAACTGGCTCAGGGCAGTTGATTTCACTGTTTCATGATGTTTTCATTACAACCTGCTCACCCACCTTTACTGGTTTACGGTATATTCTCAGCCTTTTCTGCTCTTAAAATACGTTTCAGGCTTGGAAAAGGCCAAAAGTGGATTTTGTGAAAGTCAACATAGTTTCAGAAAACTGGCTCAGGGCAGTTGATTTCACTGTTTCATGATGTTTTCATTACAACCTGCTCACCCACCTTTACTGGTTTACGGTATATTCTCAGCCTTTTATGCTCTTAAAATATGTTTCAGGCTTGGAAGAAAAAAAAAAGTGGATTTAGTGACAATCAAAATACTTTCAAAGGTTTTCTTCAAAAAACTGGCTCAGGGCAGTTGATTTCATTGTTTCATGATGTTTTCATTAGAACCTGATGCGTAGCCACCTTTACTGGTTTAATGTAGCCTTTTATGCTCTTAAAATACGTTTCAGGCTTGGAAGAGGCCAAAAGTGGATTTTGTGAAAGTCAACATAGTTTCAAGGATGTTCTTCAAAAAACTGGCTCAGGGCAGTTGATTTCATTGTTTCATGATGTTTTCATTAGAACCTGATGCGTAGCCACCTTTACTGGTTTAATGTAGCCTTTTATGCTCTTAAAATACGTTTCAGGCTTGGAAGAGGCCAAAAGTGGATTTTGTGAAAGTAAACATAGTTTCAAAAAACTGGCTTAGGGCAGTGGATTTCACTGTTTCATGATGTTTTCATAACAACCTGCTTACCCATCTTTTCTGGTTTACGGTACATTCTCAGCCTTTTATGGTCTTAAAATACGTTTCAGGCTTGGAAGAGGCCAAAAGTGGATTTTGTGAAAGTCAACATAGTTTCAAGGATGTTCTTTAAAAAACTGGCTCAGGGCAGTTGATTTCACTTTTTCATGATGTTTTCATTACAACCTGCTCACCCACCTTTACTGGTTTTCGGTATATTCTCAGCCTTTTCTGCTCTTCAAATACGTTTGAGGCTTGGAAAAGGCCAAAAGTGGATTTTGTGAAAGTAAACATAGTTTCAAGGATGTTCTTCAAAAAACTGGCTCAGGGCAGTTCAGATTCATGATGTTTTCATTAGAACCTGATGATTACCCACCTTTACTGGTTTACGGTATATTCTCAGCCTTTTCTGCTCTTAAAATACGTTTGAGGCTTGGAAAAGGCCAAAAGTGGATTTTGTGAAAGTAAACATAGTTTCAAGGATGTTCTTCAAAACACTGGCTCAGGGCAGTTGATTTCATTGTTTCATGATGTTTTCATTAGAACCTGATGCGTACCTACCTTTACTGGTTTAATGTAGCCTTTTATGTTGTTAAAATACGTTTCAGGCTTGAAAGAGGCCAAAAGTGGATTTTGTGAAAGTAAACATAGTTTTAAAAAACTGGCTTAGGGCAGTGCATTTCACTCTTTCATGATGTTTTCATTACAACCTGCTTACCCAACTTTACTGGTTTACGGTACATTCTCAGCCTTTTATGCTCTTAAAATACGTTTCAAGCTTGGAAGAGGCCAAAAGTGGATTTTGTGAAAGTCAACATAGTTTCAGAAAACTGGCTCAGGGCAGTTGATTTCACTGTTTCATTACAACCTGCTTACCCACCTTTACTGGTTTACGGTACATTCTAAGCCTTTTATGCTCTTAAAATAAGTTTCAAGCTTGGAAGAGGCCAAAAGTGCATTTTCTGAAAGTCAACATAGTTTCAAAAAACTGGCTTAGGGCAGTTGATTTCACTGTTTCATGATGTTTTCGATAGAAACTGATTCTTACCCACCTTTACTGGTTTACGGTACATTCTCAGCCTTTTCTGCTCTTGAAATACGTTTCAGGCTTGGAAGAGGCCAAAAGTGGATTTTGTGAAAGTAAACATAGTTTCAAGGATGTTCTTCAAAACACTGGCTCAGGGCAGTTGATTTCATTGTTTCATGATGTTTTCATTAGAACCTGATGCGTACCCACCTTTACTGGTTTAATGTAGCCTTTTATGTTGTTAAAATACGTTTCAGGCTTGAAAGAGGCCAAAAGTGGATTTTGTGAAAGTCAACATAGTTTCAGAAAACTGGCTCAGGGCAGTTGATTTCACTGTTTCATGATGTTTTCATTACAACCTGCTCACCCACCTTTACTGGTTTACGGTATATTCTCAGCCTTTTCTGCTGAATACGTTTCAGGCTTGGAAAAGGCCAAAAGTGGATTTTGTGAAAGTAAACATAGTTTCAAGGATGTTCTTCAAAAAACTGGCTCAGGGCAGTTCAGTTTCATGATGTTTTCATTAGAACCTGATGATTACCCACCTTTACTGGTTTACGGTATATTCTCAGCCTTTTCTGCTCTTAAAATACGTTTGAGGCTTGGAAAAGGCCAAAAGTGGATTTTGTGAAAGTAAACATAGTTTCAAGGATGTTCTTCAAAACACTGGCTCAGGGCAGTTGATTTCATTGTTTCATGATGTTTTCATTAGAACCTGATGCGTACCTACCTTTACTGGTTTAATGTAGCCTTTTATGTTGTTAAAATACGTTTCAGGCTTGAAAGAGGCCAAAAGTGGATTTTGTGAAAGTAAACATAGTTTTAAAAAACTGGCTTAGGGCAGTGCATTTCACTCTTTCGTGATGTTTTCATTACAACCTGCTTACCCACCTTTACTGGTTTACGTTACATTCTAAGCCTTTTATGCTCTTAAAATACGTTTCAAGCTTGGAAGAGGCCAAAAGTGCATTTTCTGAAAGTCAACATAGTTTCAAAAAACTGGCTTAGGGCAGTTGATTTCACTGTTTCATGATGTTTTCGATAGAAACTGATTCTTACCCACCTTCACTGGTTTACGGTACATTCTCAGCCTTTTCTGCTCTTAAAATACGTTTCAGGCTTGGAAGAGGCCAAAAGTGGATTTTGTGAAAGTCAACATAGTTTCAGAAAACTGGCTCAGGGCAGTTGATTTCACTGTTTCATGATGTTTTCATTACAACCTGCTCACCCACCTTTACTGGTTTACGGTATATTCTCAGCCTTTTCTGCTCTTAAAATATGTTTCAGGCTTGGAAGAAAAAAAAAAGTGGATTTAGTGACAATCAAAATACTTTCAAAGGTTTTCTTCAAAAAACTGGCTCAGGGCAGTTCAGTTTCATGATGTTTTCATTAGAACCTGATGATTACCCACCGTTACTGGTTTACGGTACATTCTCAGCCTTTTATGCTCTTAAAATACGTTTCAGGCTTGGAAGAGGCCAAAAGTGGATTTTGTGAAAGTCAACATAGTTTCAAGGATGTTCTTCAAAAAACTGGCTCAGGGCAGTTGATTTCATTGTTTCATGATGTTTTCATTAGAACCTGATGCGTAGCCACCTTTACTGGTTTAATGTAGCCTTTTATGCTCTTAAAATACATTTCAGGCTTGGAAGAGGCCAAAAGTGGATTTTGTGAAAGTAAACATAGTTTCAAAAAACTGGCTTAGGGCAGTGGATTTCACTGTTTCATGATGTTTTCATAACAACCTGCTTACCCATCTTTTCTGGTTTACGGTACATTCTCAGCCTTTTATGCTCTTAAAATACGTTTCAGGCTTGGAAGAGGCCAAAAGTGGATTTTGTGAAAGTCAACATAGTTTCAAGGATGTTCTTTAAAAAACTGGCTCAGGGCAGTTGATTTCACTGTTTCATGATGTTTTCATTACAACCTGCTCACCCACCTTTACTGGTTTACGGTACATTCTCAGCCTTTTCTGCTCTTAAAATACGTTTCAGGCTTGGAAAAGGCCAAAAGTGGATTTTGTGAAAGTAAACATAGTTTCAAGGATGTTCTTCAAAACACTGGCTCAGGGCAGTTGATTTCATTGTTTCATGATGTTTTCATTAGAACCTGATGCGTACCCACCTTTACTGGTTTAATGTAGCCTTTTATGTTGTTAAAATACGTTTCATGCTTGAAAGAGGCCAAAAGTGGATTTTGTGAAAGTCAACATAGTTTCAGAAAACTGGCTCAGGTCAGTTGATTTCACTGTTTCATGATGTTTTCATTACAACCTGCTTACCCACCTTTACTGGTTTACGGTACATTCTCAGCCTTTTCTGCTCTTAAAATACGTTTCATGCTTGGAAGAGGCCAAAAGTGGATTTTCTGAAAGTAAACATAGTTTCAAGGATGTTCTTCATAACACTGGCTCAGGGCAGTTGATTTCATTGTTTCATGATGTTTTCATTCGAACCTGATGCGTACCTTTACTGGTTTAATGTAGCCTTTGATGTTCTTAAAATATATTTCAGGCTTGGAAGAGGCCAAAAGTGGATTTTGTGAAAGTCAACATAGTTTCAAAGATGTTCTTCAAAAAACTGGCTCAGGGCAGTTGATTTCACTCTTTCATGATGTTTTCATTACAACATGCTTACCCACCTTTACTGGTTTAATGTAGCCTTTTATGTTCTTAAAATACGTTTCAGGCTTGGAAGAGGCCAAAAGTGGATTTTGTGAAAGTCAACATAGTTTCAAGGATGTTCTTCAAAAAACTGGCTCAGGGCAGTTCAGTTTCATGATGTTTTCATTAGAACCTGATGATTACCCACCTTTACTGGTTTACGGTACATTATCAGCCTTTTATGCTCTTAAAATACATTTCAGGCTTGGAAGAGGCCAAAAGTGGATTTTGTGAAAGTCAACATAGTGTCAAAAAACTGGCTCAGGTCAGTTGATTTCACTGTTTCATGATGTTTTCGATAGAAACTGATTCTTACACACCTTTATTGGTTTACGGTACATTCTTAGCCTTTTATGCTCTTAAAATATGTTTCAGGCTTGGAAGAAAAGAAAAAAAGTGGATTTTGTGACAGTCAAAATACATTCAAAGGTTTTCTTCAAAAAACTGGCTCAGGGCAGTTCAGTTTCATGATGTTTTCATTAGAACCTGATGATTACCCACCTTTACTGGTTTACGGTACATTCTCAGCCTTTTCTGCTCTTAAAATACGTTTCAGGCTTGGAAAAGGCCAAAAGTGGATTTTGTGAAAGTAAACATAGTTTCAAGGATGTTCTTCAAAACACTGGCTCAGGGCAGTTGATTTCATTCTTTCATGATGTTTTCATTAGAACCTGATGCGTACCTTTACTGGTTTAATGTAGCCTTTTATGTTCTTAAAATACGTTTCATGCTTGAAAGAGGCCAAAAGTGGATTTTGTGAAAGTAAACAGAGTTTCAAAAAACTGGCTTAGGGCAGTGGATTTCACTGTTTCATGATGTTTTCATTACAACCTGCTTACCCACCTTTACTGGTTTACGGTACATTCTCAGCCTTTTATGCTCTTAAAATACGTTTCAGGCTTGGAAGAGGCCAAAAGTGGATTTTGTCAAAGTCAACATAGTTTCAAGGATGTTCTTTAAAAAACTGGCTCAGGGCAGTTGATTTCATTGTTTCATGATGTTTTCATTAGAACCTGATGCGTACCCACCTTTACTGGTTTAATGTAGCCTTTTATGTTCTTAAAATACATTTCAGCCTTGAAAGAGGCCAAAAGTGGATTTTGTGAAAGTAAACATAGTTTCAAGGATGTTCTTTAAAAAACTGGCTCAGGGCAGTTGATTTCATTGTTTCATGATGTTTTCATTAGAACCTGATGTGTACCCACCTTTACTGGTTTAATGTAGCCTTTTATGCTCTTAAAATATGTTTCAGGCTTGGAAGAAAAAAAAAAAGTGGATTTTGTGACAGTCAAAATACTTTCAAAGGTTTTCATCAAAAAACTAGCTCAGGGCAGTTCAGTTTCATGATGTTTTCATTAGAACCTGATGATTACCCACCTTTACTGGTTTACGGTACATTCTCAGCCTTTTCTGCTCTTAAAATACATTTCAGACTTGGAAGAGGCCAAAAGTGGATTTTGTGAAAGTCAACATAGTTTCAAAGATTTTCTTCAAAAAACTGGCTCAGGGCAGTTGATTTCATTGTTTCATGATGTTTTCATTAGAACCTGATGCGTACCCACCTTTACTGGTTTAATGTAGCCTTTTATGTTCTTAAAATACGTTTCAGGCTTGGAAGAGGCCAAAAGTGGATTTTGTGAAAGTCAACATAGTTTCAAGGATGTTCTTCAAAAAACTGGCTCAGGGCAGTTGATTTCATTGTTTCATGATGTTTTCATTAGAACCTGATGCGTACCCACCTTTACTGGTTTAATGTAGCCTTTTATGCTCTTAAAATATGTTTCAGGCTTGGAAGAAAAAAAAAAAGTGGATTTTGTGACAGTCAAAATACTTTCAAAGGTTTTCATCAAAAAACTGGCTCAGGGCAGTTCAGTTTCATGATGTTTTCATTAGAACCTGATGATTACCCACCTTTACTGGTTTACGGTACATTCTCAGCCTTTTCTGCTCTTAAAATACATTTCAGACTTGGAAGAGGCCAAAAGTGGATTTTGTGAAAGTCAACATAGTTTCAAAGATTTTCTTCAAAAAACTGGCTCAGGGCAGTTGATTTCATTGTTTCATGATGTTTTCATTAGAACCTGATGCGTACCCACCTTTACTGGTTTAATGTAGCCTTTTATGTTCTTAAAATACGTTTCAGGCTTGGAAGAGGCCAAAAGTGGATTTTGTGAAAGTCAACATAGTTTCAAGGATGTTCTTCAAAAAACTGGCTCAGGGCAGTTGATTTCATTGTTTCATGATGTTTTCATTAGAACCTGATGCGTACCCACCTTTACTGGTTTAATGTAGCCTTTTATGTTGTTAAAATACGTTTCATGCTTGAAAGAGGCCAAAAGTGGATTTTGTGAAAGTAAACAGAGTTTCAAAAAACTGGCTTAGGGCAGTGGATTTCACTGTTTCATGATGTTTTCATTACAACCTGCTTACCCACCTTTACTGGTTTACGGTACATTCTCAGCCTTTTATGCTCTTAAAATACGTTTCAGGCTTGGAAGAGGCCAAAAGTGGATTTTGTGAAAGTCAACATAGTTTCAAGGATGTTCTTTAAAAAACTGGCTCAGGGCAGTTGATTTCATTGTTTCATGATGTTTTCATTAGAACCTAATGCGTACCTTTACTGGTTTAATGTAGCCTTTGATGTTCTTAAAATATATTTCAGGCTTGGAAGAGGCCAAAAGTGGATTTTGTGAAAGTCAACATAGTTTCAAAGATGTTCTTCAAAAAACTGGCTCAGGGCAGTTGATTTCACTCTTTCATGATGTTTTCATTACAACATGCTTACCCACCTTTACTGGTTTAATGTAGCCTTTTATGTTCTTAAAATACGTTTCAGGCTTGGAAGAGGCCAAAAGTGGATTTTGTGAAAGTCAACATAGTTTCAAGGATGTTCTTCAAAAAACTGGCTCAGGGCAGTTCAGTTTCATGATGTTTTCATTAGAACCTGATGATTACCCACCTTTACTGGTTTACGGTACATTATCAGCCTTTTATGCTCTTAAAATACATTTCAGGCTTGGAAGAGGCCAAAAGTGGATTTTGTGAAAGTCAACATAGTGTCAAAAAACTGGCTCAGGTCAGTTGATTTCACTGTTTCATGATGTTTTCGATAGAAACTGATTCTTACACACCTTTATTGGTTTACGGTACATTCTTAGCCTTTTATGCTCTTAAAATACGTTTCAGGCTTGGAAGAAAAGAAAAAAAGTGGATTTTGTGACAGTCAAAATACATTCAAAGGTTTTCTTCAAAAAACTGGCTCAGGGCAGTTCAGTTTCATGATGTTTTCATTAGAACCTGATGATTACCCACCTTTACTGGTTTACGGTACATTCTCAGCCTTTTCTGCTCTTAAAATACGTTTCAGGCTTGGAAAAGGCCAAAAGTGGATTTTGTGAAAGTAAACATAGTTTCAAGGATGTTCTTCAAAACACTGGCTCAGGGCAGTTGATTTCATTCTTTCATGATGTTTTCATTAGAACCTGATGCGTACCTTTACTGGTTTAATGTAGCCTTTTATGTTCTTAAAATACGTTTCATGCTTGAAAGAGGCCAAAAGTGGATTTTGTGAAAGTAAACAGAGTTTCAAAAAACTGGCTTAGGGCAGTGGATTTCACTGTTTCATGATGTTTTCATTACAACCTGCTTACCCACCTTTACTGGTTTACGGTACATTCTCAGCCTTTTATGCTCTTAAAATACGTTTCAGGCTTGGAAGAGGCCAAAAGTGGATTTTGTCAAAGTCAACATAGTTTCAAGGATGTTCTTTAAAAAACTGGCTCAGGGCAGTTGATTTCATTGTTTCATGATGTTTTCATTAGAACCTGATGCGTACCCACCTTTACTGGTTTAATGTAGCCTTTTATGTTCTTAAAATACATTTCAGCCTTGAAAGAGGCCAAAAGTGGATTTTGTGAAAGTAAACATAGTTTCAAGGATGTTCTTTAAAAAACTGGCTCAGGGCAGTTGATTTCATTGTTTCATGATGTTTTCATTAGAACCTGATGTGTACCCACCTTTACTGGTTTAATGTAGCCTTTTATGCTCTTAAAATATGTTTCAGGCTTGGAAGAAAAAAAAAAAGTGGATTTTGTGACAGTCAAAATACTTTCAAAGGTTTTCATCAAAAAACTAGCTCAGGGCAGTTCAGTTTCATGATGTTTTCATTAGAACCTGATGATTACCCACCTTTACTGGTTTACGGTACATTCTCAGCCTTTTCTGCTCTTAAAATACATTTCAGACTTGGAAGAGGCCAAAAGTGGATTTTGTGAAAGTCAACATAGTTTCAAAGATTTTCTTCAAAAAACTGGCTCAGGGCAGTTGATTTCATTGTTTCATGATGTTTTCATTAGAACCTGATGCGTACCCACCTTTACTGGTTTAATGTAGCCTTTTATGTTCTTAAAATACGTTTCAGGCTTGGAAGAGGCCAAAAGTGGATTTTGTGAAAGTCAACATAGTTTCAAGGATGTTCTTCAAAAAACTGGCTCAGGGCAGTTGATTTCATTGTTTCATGATGTTTTCATTAGAACCTGATGCGTACCCACCTTTACTGGTTTAATGTAGCCTTTTATGCTCTTAAAATATGTTTCAGGCTTGGAAGAAAAAAAAAAAGTGGATTTTGTGACAGTCAAAATACTTTCAAAGGTTTTCATCAAAAAACTGGCTCAGGGCAGTTCAGTTTCATGATGTTTTCATTAGAACCTGATGATTACCCACCTTTACTGGTTTACGGTACATTCTCAGCCTTTTCTGCTCTTAAAATACATTTCAGACTTGGAAGAGGCCAAAAGTGGATTTTGTGAAAGTCAACATAGTTTCAAAGATTTTCTTCAAAAAACTGGCTCAGGGCAGTTGATTTCATTGTTTCATGATGTTTTCATTAGAACCTGATGCGTACCCACCTTTACTGGTTTAATGTAGCCTTTTATGTTCTTAAAATACGTTTCAGGCTTGGAAGAGGCCAAAAGTGGATTTTGTGAAAGTCAACATAGTTTCAAGGATGTTCTTCAAAAAACTGGCTCAGGGCAGTTGATTTCATTGTTTCATGATGTTTTCATTAGAACCTGATGCGTACCCACCTTTACTGGTTTAATGTAGCCTTTTATGTTGTTAAAATACGTTTCATGCTTGAAAGAGGCCAAAAGTGGATTTTGTGAAAGTAAACAGAGTTTCAAAAAACTGGCTTAGGGCAGTGGATTTCACTGTTTCATGATGTTTTCATTACAACCTGCTTACCCACCTTTACTGGTTTACGGTACATTCTCAGCCTTTTATGCTCTTAAAATACGTTTCAGGCTTGGAAGAGGCCAAAAGTGGATTTTGTGAAAGTCAACATAGTTTCAAAGATGTTCTTCAAAAAACTGGCTCAGGGCAGTTGATTTCACTCTTTCATGATGTTTTCATTACAACATGCTTACCCACCTTTACTGGTTTAATGTAGCCTTTTATGTTCTTAAAATACGTTTCAGGCTTGGAAGAGGCCAAAAGTGGATTTTGTGAAAGTCAACATAGTTTCAAGGATGTTCTTCAAAAAACTGGCTCAGGGCAGTTCAGTTTCATGATGTTTTCATTAGAACCTGATGATTACCCACCTTTACTGGTTTACGGTACATTATCAGCCTTTTATGCTCTTAAAATACATTTCAGGCTTGGAAGAGGCCAAAAGTGGATTTTGTGAAAGTCAACATAGTGTCAAAAAACTGGCTCAGGTCAGTTGATTTCACTGTTTCATGATGTTTTCGATAGAAACTGATTCTTACACACCTTTATTGGTTTACGGTACATTCTTAGCCTTTTATGCTCTTAAAATACGTTTCAGGCTTGGAAGAAAAGAAAAAAAGTGGATTTTGTGACAGTCAAAATACATTCAAAGGTTTTCTTCAAAAAACTGGCTCAGGGCAGTTCAGTTTCATGATGTTTTCATTAGAACCTGATGATTACCCACCTTTACTGGTTTACGGTACATTCTCAGCCTTTTCTGCTCTTAAAATACGTTTCAGGCTTGGAAAAGGCCAAAAGTGGATTTTGTGAAAGTAAACATAGTTTCAAGGATGTTCTTCAAAACACTGGCTCAGGGCAGTTGATTTCATTCTTTCATGATGTTTTCATTAGAACCTGATGCGTACCTTTACTGGTTTAATGTAGCCTTTTATGTTGTTAAAATACGTTTCATGCTTGAAAGAGGCCAAAAGTGGATTTTGTGAAAGTAAACAGAGTTTCAAAAAACTGGCTTAGGGCAGTGGATTTCACTGTTTCATGATGTTTTCATTACAACCTGCTTACCCACCTTTACTGGTTTACGGTACATTCTCAGCCTTTTATGCTCTTAAAATACGTTTCAGGCTTGGAAGAGGCCAAAAGTGGATTTTGTGAAAGTCAACATAGTTTCAAAGATGTTCTTCAAAAAACTGGCTCAGGGCAGTTGATTTCACTCTTTCATGATGTTTTCATTACAACATGCTTACCCACCTTTACTGGTTTAATGTAGCCTTTTATGTTCTTAAAATACGTTTCAGGCTTGGAAGAGGCCAAAAGTGGATTTTGTGAAAGTCAACATAGTTTCAAGGATGTTCTTCAAAAAACTGGCTCAGGGCAGTTCAGTTTCATGATGTTTTCATTAGAACCTGATGATTACCCACCTTTACTGGTTTACGGTACATTATCAGCCTTTTATGCTCTTAAAATACATTTCAGGCTTGGAAGAGGCCAAAAGTGGATTTTGTGAAAGTCAACATAGTGTCAAAAAACTGGCTCAGGTCAGTTGATTTCACTGTTTCATGATGTTTTCGATAGAAACTGATTCTTACACACCTTTATTGGTTTACGGTACATTCTTAGCCTTTTATGCTCTTAAAATACGTTTCAGGCTTGGAAGAAAAGAAAAAAAGTGGATTTTGTGACAGTCAAAATACATTCAAAGGTTTTCTTCAAAAAACTGGCTCAGGGCAGTTCAGTTTCATGATGTTTTCATTAGAACCTGATGATTACCCACCTTTACTGGTTTACGGTACATTCTCAGCCTTTTCTGCTCTTAAAATACGTTTCAGGCTTGGAAAAGGCCAAAAGTGGATTTTGTGAAAGTAAACATAGTTTCAAGGATGTTCTTCAAAACACTGGCTCAGGGCAGTTGATTTCATTCTTTCATGATGTTTTCATTAGAACCTGATGCGTACCTTTACTGGTTTAATGTAGCCTTTTATGTTCTTAAAATACGTTTCATGCTTGAAAGAGGCCAAAAGTGGATTTTGTGAAAGTAAACAGAGTTTCAAAAAACTGGCTTAGGGCAGTGGATTTCACTGTTTCATGATGTTTTCATTACAACCTGCTTACCCACCTTTACTGGTTTACGGTACATTCTCAGCCTTTTATGCTCTTAAAATACGTTTCAGGCTTGGAAGAGGCCAAAAGTGGATTTTGTCAAAGTCAACATAGTTTCAAGGATGTTCTTTAAAAAACTGGCTCAGGGCAGTTGATTTCATTGTTTCATGATGTTTTCATTAGAACCTGATGCGTACCCACCTTTACTGGTTTAATGTAGCCTTTTATGTTCTTAAAATACATTTCAGCCTTGAAAGAGGCCAAAAGTGGATTTTGTGAAAGTAAACATAGTTTCAAGGATGTTCTTTAAAAAACTGGCTCAGGGCAGTTGATTTCATTGTTTCATGATGTTTTCATTAGAACCTGATGTGTACCCACCTTTACTGGTTTAATGTAGCCTTTTATGCTCTTAAAATATGTTTCAGGCTTGGAAGAAAAAAAAAAAGTGGATTTTGTGACAGTCAAAATACTTTCAAAGGTTTTCATCAAAAAACTAGCTCAGGGCAGTTCAGTTTCATGATGTTTTCATTAGAACCTGATGATTACCCACCTTTACTGGTTTACGGTACATTCTCAGCCTTTTCTGCTCTTAAAATACATTTCAGACTTGGAAGAGGCCAAAAGTGGATTTTGTGAAAGTCAACATAGTTTCAAAGATTTTCTTCAAAAAACTGGCTCAGGGCAGTTGATTTCATTGTTTCATGATGTTTTCATTAGAACCTGATGCGTACCCACCTTTACTGGTTTAATGTAGCCTTTTATGTTCTTAAAATACGTTTCAGGCTTGGAAGAGGCCAAAAGTGGATTTTGTGAAAGTCAACATAGTTTCAAGGATGTTCTTCAAAAAACTGGCTCAGGGCAGTTGATTTCATTGTTTCATGATGTTTTCATTAGAACCTGATGCGTACCCACCTTTACTGGTTTAATGTAGCCTTTTATGCTCTTAAAATATGTTTCAGGCTTGGAAGAAAAAAAAAAAGTGGATTTTGTGACAGTCAAAATACTTTCAAAGGTTTTCATCAAAAAACTGGCTCAGGGCAGTTCAGTTTCATGATGTTTTCATTAGAACCTGATGATTACCCACCTTTACTGGTTTACGGTACATTCTCAGCCTTTTCTGCTCTTAAAATACATTTCAGACTTGGAAGAGGCCAAAAGTGGATTTTGTGAAAGTCAACATAGTTTCAAAGATTTTCTTCAAAAAACTGGCTCAGGGCAGTTGATTTCATTGTTTCATGATGTTTTCATTAGAACCTGATGCGTACCCACCTTTACTGGTTTAATGTAGCCTTTTATGTTCTTAAAATACGTTTCAGGCTTGGAAGAGGCCAAAAGTGGATTTTGTGAAAGTAAACAGAGTTTCAAAAAACTGGCTTAGGGCAGTGGATTTCACTGTTTCATGATGTTTTCATTACAACCTGCTTACCCACCTTTACTGGTTTACGGTACATTCTCAGCCTTTTATGCTCTTAAAATACGTTTCAGGCTTGGAAGAGGCCAAAAGTGGATTTTGTGAAAGTCAACATAGTTTCAAGGATGTTCTTTAAAAAACTGGCTCAGGGCAGTTGATTTCATTGTTTCATGATGTTTTCATTAGAACCTGATGCGTACCTTTACTGGTTTAATGTAGCCTTTGATGTTCTTAAAATATATTTCAGGCTTGGAAGAGGCCAAAAGTGGATTTTGTGAAAGTCAACATAGTTTCAAAGATGTTCTTCAAAAAACTGGCTCAGGGCAGTTGATTTCACTCTTTCATGATGTTTTCATTACAACATGCTTACCCACCTTTACTGGTTTAATGTAGCCTTTTATGTTCTTAAAATACGTTTCAGGCTTGGAAGAGGCCAAAAGTGGATTTTGTGAAAGTCAACATAGTTTCAAGGATGTTCTTCAAAAAACTGGCTCAGGGCAGTTCAGTTTCATGATGTTTTCATTAGAACCTGATGATTACCCACCTTTACTGGTTTACGGTACATTATCAGCCTTTTATGCTCTTAAAATACATTTCAGGCTTGGAAGAGGCCAAAAGTGGATTTTGTGAAAGTCAACATAGTGTCAAAAAACTGGCTCAGGTCAGTTGATTTCACTGTTTCATGATGTTTTCGATAGAAACTGATTCTTACACACCTTTATTGGTTTACGGTACATTCTTAGCCTTTTATGCTCTTAAAATACGTTTCAGGCTTGGAAGAAAAGAAAAAAAGTGGATTTTGTGACAGTCAAAATACATTCAAAGGTTTTCTTCAAAAAACTGGCTCAGGGCAGTTCAGTTTCATGATGTTTTCATTAGAACCTGATGATTACCCACCTTTACTGGTTTACGGTACATTCTCAGCCTTTTCTGCTCTTAAAATACGTTTCAGGCTTGGAAAAGGCCAAAAGTGGATTTTGTGAAAGTAAACATAGTTTCAAGGATGTTCTTCAAAACACTGGCTCAGGGCAGTTGATTTCATTCTTTCATGATGTTTTCATTAGAACCTGATGCGTACCTTTACTGGTTTAATGTAGCCTTTTATGTTCTTAAAATACGTTTCATGCTTGAAAGAGGCCAAAAGTGGATTTTGTGAAAGTAAACAGAGTTTCAAAAAACTGGCTTAGGGCAGTGGATTTCACTGTTTCATGATGTTTTCATTACAACCTGCTTACCCACCTTTACTGGTTTACGGTACATTCTCAGCCTTTTATGCTCTTAAAATACGTTTCAGGCTTGGAAGAGGCCAAAAGTGGATTTTGTCAAAGTCAACATAGTTTCAAGGATGTTCTTTAAAAAACTGGCTCAGGGCAGTTGATTTCATTGTTTCATGATGTTTTCATTAGAACCTGATGTGTACCCACCTTTACTGGTTTAATGTAGCCTTTTATGCTCTTAAAATATGTTTCAGGCTTGGAAGAAAAAAAAAAAGTGGATTTTGTGACAGTCAAAATACTTTCAAAGGTTTTCATCAAAAAACTAGCTCAGGGCAGTTCAGTTTCATGATGTTTTCATTAGAACCTGATGATTACCCACCTTTACTGGTTTACGGTACATTCTCAGCCTTTTCTGCTCTTAAAATACATTTCAGACTTGGAAGAGGCCAAAAGTGGATTTTGTGAAAGTCAACATAGTTTCAAAGATTTTCTTCAAAAAACTGGCTCAGGGCAGTTGATTTCATTGTTTCATGATGTTTTCATTAGAACCTGATGCGTACCCACCTTTACTGGTTTAATGTAGCCTTTTATGTTCTTAAAATACGTTTCAGGCTTGGAAGAGGCCAAAAGTGGATTTTGTGAAAGTCAACATAGTTTCAAGGATGTTCTTCAAAAAACTGGCTCAGGGCAGTTGATTTCATTGTTTCATGATGTTTTCATTAGAACCTGATGCGTACCCACCTTTACTGGTTTAATGTAGCCTTTTATGCTCTTAAAATATGTTTCAGGCTTGGAAGAAAAAAAAAAAGTGGATTTTGTGACAGTCAAAATACTTTCAAAGGTTTTCATCAAAAAACTGGCTCAGGGCAGTTCAGTTTCATGATGTTTTCATTAGAACCTGATGATTACCCACCTTTACTGGTTTACGGTACATTCTCAGCCTTTTATGTTCTTAAAATACGTTTCAGGCTTGGAAGAGGCCAAAAGTGGATTTTGTGAAAGTCAACATAGTTTCAAGGATGTTCTTCAAAAAACTGGCTCAGGGCAGTTGATTTCATTGTTTCATGATGTTTTCATTAGAACCTGATGCGTACCCACCTTTACTGGTTTAATGTAGCCTTTTATGTTGTTAAAATACGTTTCATGCTTGAAAGAGGCCAAAAGTGGATTTTGTGAAAGTAAACAGAGTTTCAAAAAACTGGCTTAGGGCAGTGGATTTCACTGTTTCATGATGTTTTCATTACAACCTGCTTACCCACCTTTACTGGTTTACGGTACATTCTCAGCCTTTTATGCTCTTAAAATACGTTTCAGGCTTGGAAGAGGCCAAAAGTGGATTTTGTGAAAGTCAACATAGTTTCAAGGATGTTCTTTAAAAAACTGGCTCAGGGCAGTTGATTTCATTGTTTCATGATGTTTTCATTAGAACCTGATGCGTACCTTTACTGGTTTAATGTAGCCTTTGATGTTCTTAAAATATATTTCAGGCTTGGAAGAGGCCAAAAGTGGATTTTGTGAAAGTCAACATAGTTTCAAAGATGTTCTTCAAAAAACTGGCTCAGGGCAGTTGATTTCACTCTTTCATGATGTTTTCATTACAACATGCTTACCCACCTTTACTGGTTTAATGTAGCCTTTTATGTTCTTAAAATACGTTTCAGGCTTGGAAGAGGCCAAAAGTGGATTTTGTGAAAGTCAACATAGTTTCAAGGATGTTCTTCAAAAAACTGGCTCAGGGCAGTTCAGTTTCATGATGTTTTCATTAGAACCTGATGATTACCCACCTTTACTGGTTTACGGTACATTATCAGCCTTTTATGCTCTTAAAATACATTTCAGGCTTGGAAGAGGCCAAAAGTGGATTTTGTGAAAGTCAACATAGTGTCAAAAAACTGGCTCAGGTCAGTTGATTTCACTGTTTCATGATGTTTTCGATAGAAACTGATTCTTACACACCTTTATTGGTTTACGGTACATTCTTAGCCTTTTATGCTCTTAAAATACGTTTCAGGCTTGGAAGAAAAGAAAAAAAGTGGATTTTGTGACAGTCAAAATACATTCAAAGGTTTTCTTCAAAAAACTGGCTCAGGGCAGTTCAGTTTCATGATGTTTTCATTAGAACCTGATGATTACCCACCTTTACTGGTTTACGGTACATTCTCAGCCTTTTCTGCTCTTAAAATACGTTTCAGGCTTGGAAAAGGCCAAAAGTGGATTTTGTGAAAGTAAACATAGTTTCAAGGATGTTCTTCAAAACACTGGCTCAGGGCAGTTGATTTCATTCTTTCATGATGTTTTCATTAGAACCTGATGCGTACCTTTACTGGTTTAATGTAGCCTTTTATGTTCTTAAAATACGTTTCATGCTTGAAAGAGGCCAAAAGTGGATTTTGTGAAAGTAAACAGAGTTTCAAAAAACTGGCTTAGGGCAGTGGATTTCACTGTTTCATGATGTTTTCATTACAACCTGCTTACCCACCTTTACTGGTTTACGGTACATTCTCAGCCTTTTATGCTCTTAAAATACGTTTCAGGCTTGGAAGAGGCCAAAAGTGGATTTTGTGAAAGTCAACATAGTTTCAAGGATGTTCTTCAAAAAACTGGCTCAGGGCAGTTGATTTCATTGTTTCATGATGTTTTCATTAGAACCTGATGCGTAGCCACCTTTACTGGTTTAATGTAGCCTTTTATGCTCTTAAAATACGTTTCAGGCTTGGAAGAGGCCAAAAGTGGATTTTGTGAAAGTAAACATAGTTTCAAAAAACTGGCTTAGGGCAGTGGATTTCACTGTTTCATGATGTTTTCATAACAACCTGCTTACCCATCTTTTCTGGTTTACGGTACATTCTCAGCCTTTTATGCTCTTAAAATACGTTTCAGGCTTGGAAGAGGCCAAAAGTGGATTTTGTGAAAGTCAACATAGTTTCAAGGATGTTCTTTAAAAAACTGGCTCAGGGCAGTTGATTTCACTGTTTCATGATGTTTTCATTACAACCTGCTCACCCACCTTTACTGGTTTACGGTACATTCTCAGCCTTTTCTGCTCTTAAAATACGTTTCAGGCTTGGAAAAGGCCAAAAGTGGATTTTGTGAAAGTCAACATAGTTTCAAGGATGTTCTTCAAAACACTGGCTCAGGGCAGTTGATTTCATTGTTTCATGATGTTTTCATTAGAACCTGATGATTACCCACCTTTACTGGTTTACGGTACATTCTCAGCCTTTTCTGCTCTTAAAATACATTTCAGACTTGGAAGAGGCCAAAAGTGGATTTTGTGAAAGTCAACATAGTTTCAAAAAACTGGCTTAGGGCAGTGGATTTCACTGTTTCATGATGTTTTCATTACAACCTGCTTACCCACCTTTACTGGTTTACGGTACATTCTCAGCCTTTTATGCTCTTAAAATACGTTTCAGGCTTGGAAGAGGCCAAAAGTGGATTTTGTGAAAGTCAACATAGTTTCAAGGATGTTCTTTAAAAAACTGGCTCAGGGCAGTTGATTTCATTGTTTCATGATGTTTTCATTAGAACCTGATGCGTACCCACCTTTACTGGTTTAATGTAGCCTTTTATGTTCTTAAAATACGTTTCAGGCTTGGAAGAGGCCAAAAGTGGATTTTGTGAAAGTCAACATAGTTTCAAGGATGTTCTTCAAAAAACTGGCTCAGGGCAGTTGATTTCATTGTTTCATGATGTTTTCATTAGAACCTGATGCGTACCCACCTTTACTGGTTTAATGTAGCCTTTTATGTTGTTAAAATACGTTTCATGCTTGAAAGAGGCCAAAAGTGGATTTTGTGAAAGTAAACAGAGTTTCAAAAAACTGGCTTAGGGCAGTGGATTTCACTGTTTCATGATGTTTTCATTACAACCTGCTTACCCACCTTTACTGGTTTACGGTACATTCTCAGCCTTTTATGCTCTTAAAATACGTTTCAGGCTTGGAAGAGGCCAAAAGTGGATTTTGTGAAAGTCAACATAGTTTCAAGGATGTTCTTTAAAAAACTGGCTCAGGGCAGTTGATTTCATTGTTTCATGATGTTTTCATTAGAACCTGATGCGTACCCACCTTTACTGGTTTAATGTAGCCTTTTATGTTGTTAAAATACGTTTCATGCTTGAAAGAGGCCAAAAGTGGATTTTGTGAAAGTAAACAGAGTTTCAAAAAACTGGCTTAGGGCAGTGGATTTCACTGTTTCATGATGTTTTCATTACAACCTGCTTACCCACCTTTACTGGTTTACGGTACATTCTCAGCCTTTTATGCTCTTAAAATACGTTTCAGGCTTGGAAGAGGCCAAAAGTGGATTTTGTGAAAGTCAACATAGTTTCAAGGATGTTCTTTAAAAAACTGGCTCAGGGCAGTTGATTTCATTGTTTCATGATGTTTTCATTAGAACCTGATGCGTACCCACCTTTACTGGTTTAATGTAGCCTTTTATGCTCTAAAAATATGTTTCAGGCTTGGAAGAAGAAAAAAAAGTGGATTTTGTGACAGTCAAAATACTTTCAAAGGTTTTCATCAAAAAACTGGCTCAGGGCAGTTCAGTTTCATGATGTTTTCATTAGAACCTGATGATTACCCACCTTTACTGGTTTACGGTACATTCTCAGCCTTTTCTGCTCTTAAAATACGTTTCAGACTTGGAAGAGGCCAAAAGTGGATTTTGTGAAAGTCAACATAGTTTCAAAGATTTTCTTCAAAAAACTGGCTCAGGGCAGTTGATTTCATTGTTTCATGATGTTTTCATTAGAACCTGATGCGTACCCACCTTTACTGGTTTAATGTAGCCTTTTATGTTCTTAAAATACGTTTCAGGCTTGGAAGAGGCCAAAAGTGGATTTTGTGAAAGTCAACATAGTTTCAAGGATGTTCTTCAAAAAACTGGCTCAGGGCAGTTGATTTCATTGTTTCATGATGTTTTCATTAGAACCTGATGCGTACCCACCTTTACTGGTTTAATGTAGCCTTTTATGTTGTTAAAATACGTTTCATGCTTGAAAGAGGCCAAAAGTGGATTTTGTGAAAGTAAACAGAGTTTCAAAAAACTGGCTTAGGGCAGTGGATTTCACTGTTTCATGATGTTTTCATTACAACCTGCTTACCCACCTTTACTGGTTTACGGTACATTCTCAGCCTTTTATGCTCTTAAAATACGTTTCAGGCTTGGAAGAGGCCAAAAGTGGATTTTGTGAAAGTCAACATAGTTTCAAGGATGTTCTTTAAAAAACTGGCTCAGGGCAGTTGATTTCATTGTTTCATGATGTTTTCATTAGAACCTGATGCGTACCCACCTTTACTGGTTTAATGTAGCCTTTTATGTTGTTAAAATACGTTTCATGCTTGAAAGAGGCCAAAAGTGGATTTTGTGAAAGTAAACAGAGTTTCAAAAAACTGGCTTAGGGCAGTGGATTTCACTGTTTCATGATGTTTTCATTACAACCTGCTTACCCACCTTTACTGGTTTACGGTACATTCTCAGCCTTTTATGCTCTTAAAATACGTTTCAGGCTTGGAAGAGGCCAAAAGTGGATTTTGTGAAAGTCAACATAGTTTCAAGGATGTTCTTTAAAAAACTGGCTCAGGGCAGTTGATTTCATTGTTTCATGATGTTTTCATTAGAACCTGATGCGTACCCACCTTTACTGGTTTAATGTAGCCTTTTATGCTCTAAAAATATGTTTCAGGCTTGGAAGAAGAAAAAAAAGTGGATTTTGTGACAGTCAAAATACTTTCAAAGGTTTTCATCAAAAAACTGGCTCAGGGCAGTTCAGTTTCATGATGTTTTCATTAGAACCTGATGATTACCCACCTTTACTGGTTTACGGTACATTCTCAGCCTTTTCTGCTCTTAAAATACGTTTCAGACTTGGAAGAGGCCAAAAGTGGATTTTGTGAAAGTCAACATAGTTTCAAAGATTTTCTTCAAAAAACTGGCTCAGGGCAGTTGATTTCATTGTTTCATGATGTTTTCATTAGAACCTGATGCGTACCCACCTTTACTGGTTTAATGTAGCCTTTTATGTTCTTAAAATACGTTTCAGGCTTGGAAGAGGCCAAAAGTGGATTTTGTGAAAGTCAACATAGTTTCAAGGATGTTCTTCAAAAAACTGGCTCAGGGCAGTTGATTTCATTGTTTCATGATGTTTTCATTAGAACCTGATGCGTACCCACCTTTACTGGTTTAATGTAGCCTTTTATGTTCTTAAAATACGTTTCAGGCTTGGAAGAGGCCAAAAGTGGATTTTGTGAAAGTCAACATAGTTTCAAGGATGTTCTTCAAAAAACTGGCTCAGGGCAGTTGATTTCATTGTTTCATGATGTTTTCATTAGAACCTGATGCGTACCCACCTTTACTGGTTTAATGTAGCCTTTTATGTTGTTAAAATACGTTTCATGCTTGAAAGAGGCCAAAAGTGGATTTTGTGAAAGTAAACAGAGTTTCAAAAAACTGGCTTAGGGCAGTGGATTTCACTGTTTCATGATGTTTTCATTACAACCTGCTTACCCACCTTTACTGGTTTACGGTACATTCTCAGCCTTTTATGCTCTTAAAATACGTTTCAGGCTTGGAAGAGGCCAAAAGTGGATTTTGTGAAAGTCAACATAGTTTCAAGGATGTTCTTTAAAAAACTGGCTCAGGGCAGTTGATTTCATTGTTTCATGATGTTTTCATTAGAACCTGATGCGTACCCACCTTTACTGGTTTAATGTAGCCTTTTATGTTGTTAAAATACGTTTCATGCTTGAAAGAGGCCAAAAGTGGATTTTGTGAAAGTAAACAGAGTTTCAAAAAACTGGCTTAGGGCAGTGGATTTCACTGTTTCATGATGTTTTCATTACAACCTGCTTACCCACCTTTACTGGTTTACGGTACATTCTCAGCCTTTTATGCTCTTAAAATACATTTCAGGCTTGGAAGAGGCCAAAAGTGGATTTTGTGAAAGTCAACATAGTTTCAAGGATGTTCTTTAAAAAACTGGCTCAGGGCAGTTGATTTCATTGTTTCATGATGTTTTCATTAGAACCTGATGCGTACCCACCTTTACTGGTTTAATGTAGCCTTTTATGTTGTTAAAATACGTTTCATGCTTGAAAGAGGCCAAAAGTGGATTTTGTGAAAGTAAACAGAGTTTCAAAAAACTGGCTTAGGGCAGTGGATTTCACTGTTTCATGATGTTTTCATTACAACCTGCTTACCCACCTTTACTGGTTTACGGTACATTCTCAGCCTTTTATGCTCTTAAAATACGTTTCAGGCTTGGAAGAGGCCAAAAGTGGATTTTGTGAAAGTCAACATAGTTTCAAGGATGTTCTTTAAAAAACTGGCTCAGGGCAGTTGATTTCATTGTTTCATGATGTTTTCATTAGAACCTGATGCGTACCTTTACTGGTTTAATATAGCCTTTGATGTTCTTAAAATACATTTCAGGCTTGGAAGAGGCCAAAAGTGGATTTCGTGAAAGTCAACATAGTTTCAAAGATGTTCTTCAAAAAACTGGCTCAGGGCAGTTGATTTCACTCTTTCATGATGTTTTCATTACAACATGCTTACCCACCTTTACTGGTTTAATGTAGCCTTTTATGTTCTTAAAATACGTTTCAGGCTTGGAAGAGGCCAAAAGTGGATTTTGTGAAAGTCAACATAGTTTCAAGGATGTTCTTCAAAAAACTGGCTCAGGGCAGTTCAGTTTCATGATGTTTTCATTAGAACCTGATGATTACCCACCTTTACTGGTTTACGGTACATTATCAGCCTTTTATGCTCTTAAAATACATTTCAGGCTTGGAAGAGGCCAAAAGTGGATTTTGTGAAAGTCAACATAGTGTCAAAAAACTGGCTCAGGTCAGTTGATTTCACTGTTTCATGATGTTTTCGATAGAAACTGATTCTTACACACCTTTATTGGTTTACGGTACATTCTTAGCCTTTTATGCTCTTAAAATACGTTTCAGGCTTGGAAGAAAAGAAAAAAAGTGGATTTTGTGACAGTCAAAATACATTCAAAGGTTTTCTTCAAAAAACTGGCTCAGGGCAGTTCAGTTTCATGATGTTTTCATTAGAACCTGATGATTACCCACCTTTACTGGTTTACGGTACATTCTCAGCCTTTTATGCTCTTAAAATACGTTTCAGGCTTGGAAGAGGCCAAAAGTGGATTTTGTCAAAGTCAACATAGTTTCAAGGATGTTCTTTAAAAAACTGGCTCAGGGCAGTTGATTTCATTGTTTCATGATGTTTTCATTAGAACCTGATGCGTACCCACCTTTACTGGTTTAATGTAGCCTTTTATGTTCTTAAAATACATTTCAGCCTTGAAAGAGGCCAAAAGTGGATTTTGTGAAAGTAAACATAGTTTCAAGGATGTTCTTTAAAAAACTGGCTCAGGGCAGTTGATTTCATTGTTTCATGATGTTTTCATTAGAACCTGATGTGTACCCACCTTTACTGGTTTAATGTAGCCTTTTATGCTCTTAAAATATGTTTCAGGCTTGGAAGAAAAAAAAAAAGTGGATTTTGTGACAGTCAAAATACTTTCAAAGGTTTTCATCAAAAAACTGGCTCAGGGCAGTTCAGTTTCATGATGTTTTCATTAGAACCTGATGATTACCCACCTTTACTGGTTTACGGTACATTCTCAGCCTTTTCTGCTCTTAAAATACATTTCAGACTTGGAAGAGGCCAAAAGTGGATTTTGTGAAAGTCAACATAGTTTCAAAGATTTTCTTCAAAAAACTGGCTCAGGGCAGTTGATTTCATTGTTTCATGATGTTTTCATTAGAACCTGATGCGTACCCACCTTTACTGGTTTAATGTAGCCTTTTATGTTCTTAAAATACGTTTCAGGCTTGGAAGAGGCCAAAAGTGGATTTTGTGAAAGTCAACATAGTTTCAAGGATGTTCTTCAAAAAACTGGCTCAGGGCAGTTGATTTCATTGTTTCATGATGTTTTCATTAGAACCTGATGCGTACCCACCTTTACTGGTTTAATGTAGCCTTTTATGTTGTTAAAATACGTTTCATGCTTGAAAGAGGCCAAAAGTGGATTTTGTGAAAGTAAACAGAGTTTCAAAAAACTGGCTTAGGGCAGTGGATTTCACTGTTTCATGATGTTTTCATTACAACCTGCTTACCCACCTTTACTGGTTTACGGTACATTCTCAGCCTTTTATGCTCTTAAAATACGTTTCAGGCTTGGAAGAGGCCAAAAGTGGATTTTGTGAAAGTCAACATAGTTTCAAGGATGTTCTTTAAAAAACTGGCTCAGGGCAGTTGATTTCATTGTTTCATGATGTTTTCATTAGAACCTGATGCGTACCTTTACTGGTTTAATGTAGCCTTTGATGTTCTTAAAATACATTTCAGGCTTGGAAGAGGCCAAAAGTGGATTTTGTGAAAGTCAACATAGTTTCAAAGATGTTCTTCAAAAAACTGGCTCAGGGCAGTTGATTTCACTCTTTCATGATGTTTTCATTACAACATGCTTACCCACCTTTACTGGTTTAATGTAGCCTTTTATGTTCTTAAAATACGTTTCAGGCTTGGAAGAGGCCAAAAGTGGATTTTGTGAAAGTCAACATAGTTTCAAGGATGTTCTTCAAAAAACTGGCTCAGGGCAGTTCAGTTTCATGATGTTTTCATTAGAACCTGATGATTACCCACCTTTACTGGTTTACGGTACATTATCAGCCTTTTATGCTCTTAAAATACATTTCAGGCTTGGAAGAGGCCAAAAGTGGATTTTGTGAAAGTCAACATAGTGTCAAAAAACTGGCTCAGGTCAGTTGATTTCACTGTTTCATGATGTTTTCGATAGAAACTGATTCTTACACACCTTTATTGGTTTACGGTACATTCTTAGCCTTTTATGCTCTTAAAATACGTTTCAGGCTTGGAAGAAAAGAAAAAAAGTGGATTTTGTGACAGTCAAAATACATTCAAAGGTTTTCTTCAAAAAACTGGCTCAGGGCAGTTCAGTTTCATGATGTTTTCATTAGAACCTGATGATTACCCACCTTTACTGGTTTACGGTACATTCTCAGCCTTTTCTGCTCTTAAAATACGTTTCAGGCTTGGAAAAGGCCAAAAGTGGATTTTGTGAAAGTAAACAGAGTTTCAAAAAACTGGCTTAGGGCAGTGGATTTCACTATTTCATGATGTTTTCATTACAACCTGCTTACCCACCTTTACTGGTTTACGGTACATTCTCAGCCTTTTCTGCTCTTAAAATACATTTCAGACTTGGAAGAGGCCAAAAGTGGATTTTGTGAAAGTCAACATAGTTTCAAAGATTTTCTTCAAAAAACTGGCTCAGGGCAGTTGATTTCATTGTTTCATGATGTTTTCATTAGAACCTGATGCGTACCCACCTTTACTGGTTTAATGTAGCCTTTTATGTTCTTAAAATACGTTTCAGGCTTGGAAGAGGCCAAAAGTGGATTTTGTGAAAGTCAACATAGTTTCAAGGATGTTCTTCAAAAAACTGGCTCAGGGCAGTTGATTTCATTGTTTCATGATGTTTTCATTAGAACCTGATGCGTACCCACCTTTACTGGTTTAATGTAGCCTTTTATGCTCTTAAAATATGTTTCAGGCTTGGAAGAAAAAAAAAAAGTGGATTTTGTGACAGTCAAAATACTTTCAAAGGTTTTCATCAAAAAACTGGCTCAGGGCAGTTCAGTTTCATGATGTTTTCATTAGAACCTGATGATTACCCACCTTTACTGGTTTACGGTACATTCTCAGCCTTTTATGCTCTTAAAATACGTTTCAGGCTTGGAAGAGGCCAAAAGTGGATTTTGTGAAAGTCAACATAGTTTCAAGGATGTTCTTTAAAAAACTGGCTCAGGGCAGTTGATTTCATTGTTTCATGATGTTTTCATTAGAACCTGATGTGTACCCAACTTTACTGGTTTAATGTAGCCTTTTATGTTCTTAAAATACGTTTCAGGCTTGGAAGAGGCCAAAAGTGGATTTTGTGAAAGTCAACATAGTTTCAAGGATGTTCTTCAAAAAACTGGCTCAGGGCAGTTGATTTCATTGTTTCATGATGTTTTCATTAGAACCTGATGCGTACCCACCTTTACTGGTTTAATGTAGCCTTTTATGTTGTTAAAATACGTTTCATGCTTGAAAGAGGCCAAAAGTGGATTTTGTGAAAGTAAACAGAGTTTCAAAAAACTGGCTTAGGGCAGTGGATTTCACTGTTTCATGATGTTTTCATTACAACCTGCTTACCCACCATTACTGGTTTACGGTACATTCTCAGCCTTTTATGCTCTTAAAATACGTTTCAGGCTTGGAAGAGGCCAAAAGTGGATTTTGTGAAAGTCAACATAGTTTCAAGGATGTTCTTTAAAAAACTGGCTCAGGGCAGTTGATTTCATTGTTTCATGATGTTTTCATTAGAACCTGATGCGTACCCACCTTTACTGGTTTAATGTAGCCTTTTATGCTCTAAAAATATGTTTCAGGCTTGGAAGAAGAAAAAAAAGTGGATTTTGTGACAGTCAAAATACTTTCAAAGGTTTTCATCAAAAAACTGGCTCAGGGCAGTTCAGTTTCATGATGTTTTCATTAGAACCTGATGATTACCCACCTTTACTGGTTTACGGTACATTCTCAGCCTTTTCTGCTCTTAAAATACGTTTCAGACTTGGAAGAGGCCAAAAGTGGATTTTGTGAAAGTCAACATAGTTTCAAAGATTTTCTTCAAAAAACTGGCTCAGGGCAGTTGATTTCACTCTTTCATGATGTTTTCATTACAACATGCTTACCCACCTTCACTGGTTTAATGTAGCCTTTTATGTTCTTAAAATACGTTTCAGGCTTGGAAGAGGCCAAAAGTGGATTTTGTGAAAGTCAACATAGTTTCAAGGATGTTCTTCAAAAAACTGGCTCAGGGCAGTTGATTTCATTGTTTCATGATGTTTTCATTAGAACCTGATGCGTACCCACCTTTACTGGTTTAATGTAGCCTTTTATGTTGTTAAAATACGTTTCATGCTTGAAAGAGGCCAAAAGTGGATTTTGTGAAAGTAAACAGAGTTTCAAAAAACTGGCTTAGGGCAGTGGATTTCACTGTTTCATGATGTTTTCATTACAACCTGCTTACCCACCATTACTGGTTTACGGTACATTCTCAGCCTTTTATGCTCTTAAAATACGTTTCAGGCTTGGAAGAGGCCAAAAGTGGATTTTGTGAAAGTCAACATAGTTTCAAGGATGTTCTTTAAAAAACTGGCTCAGGGCAGTTGATTTCATTGTTTCATGATGTTTTCATTAGAACCTGATGCGTACCCACCTTTACTGGTTTAATGTAGCCTTTTATGCTCTAAAAATATGTTTCAGGCTTGGAAGAAGAAAAAAAAGTGGATTTTGTGACAGTCAAAATACTTTCAAAGGTTTTCATCAAAAAACTGGCTCAGGGCAGTTCAGTTTCATGATGTTTTCATTAGAACCTGATGATTACCCACCTTTACTGGTTTACGGTACATTCTCAGCCTTTTCTGCTCTTAAAATACGTTTCAGACTTGGAAGAGGCCAAAAGTGGATTTTGTGAAAGTCAACATAGTTTCAAAGATTTTCTTCAAAAAACTGGCTCAGGGCAGTTGATTTCACTCTTTCATGATGTTTTCATTACAACATGCTTACCCACCTTCACTGGTTTAATGTAGCCTTTTATGTTCTTAAAATACGTTTCAGGCTTGGAAGAGGCCAAAAGTGGATTTTGTGAAAGTCAACATAGTTTCAAGGATGTTCTTCAAAAAACTGGCTCAGGGCAGTTGATTTCATTGTTTCATGATGTTTTCATTAGAACCTGATGCGTACCCACCTTTACTGGTTTAATGTAGCCTTTTATGTTGTTAAAATACGTTTCATGCTTGAAAGAGGCCAAAAGTGGATTTTGTGAAAGTAAACAGAGTTTCAAAAAACTGGCTTAGGGCAGTGGATTTCACTGTTTCATGATGTTTTCATTACAACCTGCTTACCCACCTTTACTGGTTTACGGTACATTCTCAGCCTTTTATGCTCTTAAAATACGTTTCAGGCTTGGAAGAGGCCAAAAGTGGATTTTGTGAAAGTCAACATAGTTTCAAGGATGTTCTTTAAAAAACTGGCTCAGGGCAGTTGATTTCATTGTTTCATGATGTTTTCATTAGAACCTGATGCGTACCTTTACTGGTTTAATGTAGCCTTTGATGTTCTTAAAATACATTTCAGGCTTGGAAGAGGCCAAAAGTGGATTTTGTGAAAGTCAACATAGTTTCAAAGATTTTCTTCAAAAAACTGGCTCAGGGCAGTTGATTTCACTCTTTCATGATGTTTTCATTACAACCTGCTTACCCACCTTTACTGGTTTACGGTACATTCTCAGCCTTTTATGCTCTTAAAATACGTTTCAGGCTTGGAAGAGGCCAAAAGTGGATTTTGTGAAAGTCAACATAGTTTCAAGGATGTTCTTCAAAAAACTGGCTCAGGGCAGTTCAGTTTCATGATGTTTTCATTAGAACCTGATGATTACCCACCTTTACTGGTTTACGGTACATTATCAGCCTTTTATGCTCTTAAAATACGTTTGAGGCTTGGAAGAGGCCAAAAGTGGATTTTGTGAAAGTAAACATAGTTTCAAGGATGTTCTTCAAAACACTGGCTCAGGGCAGTTGAATTCATTGTTTCATGATGTTTTCATTAGAACCTGATGCGTACCTTTACTGGTTTAATGTAGCCTTTGATGTTCTTAAAATACATTTCAGGCTTGGAAGAGGCCAAAAGTGGATTTTGTGAAAGTCAACATAGTTTCAAAGATTTTCTTCAAAAAACTGGCTCAGGGCAGTTGATTTCACTCTTTCATGATGTTTTCATTACAACATGCTTACCCACCTTTACTGGTTTAATGTAGCCTTTTATGTTCTTAAAATACGTTTCAGGCTTGGAAGAGGCCAAAAGTGGATTTTGTGAAAGTCAACATAGTTTCAAAGATTTTCTTCAAAAAACTGGCTCAGGGCAGTTGATTTCACTCTTTCATGATGTTTTCATTACAACCTGCTTACCCACCTTTACTGGTTTACGGTACATTCTCAGCCTTTTATGCTCTTAAAATACGTTTCAGGCTTGGAAGAGGCCAAAAGTGGATTTTGTGAAAGTCAACATGATGTCAAAAAACTGGCTCAGGGCAGTTGATTTCACTGTTTCATGATGTTTTCGATAGAAACTGATTCTTACACACCTTTATTGGTTTACGGTACATTCTCAGCCTTTTCTGCTCTTAAAATACGTTTCAGGCTTGGAAAAGGCCAAAAGTGGATTTTGTGAAAGTAAACATAGTTTCAAGGATGTTCTTCAAAACACTGGCTCAGGGCAGTTGATTTCATTGTTTCATGATGTTTTCATTAGAACCTGATGTGTACCCACCTTTACTGGTTTAATGTAGCCTTTTATGCTCTTAAAATATGTTTCAGGCTTGGAAGAAAAAAAAAAAGTGGATTTTGTGACAGTCAAAATACTTTCAAAGGTTTTCATCAAAAAACTGGCTCAGGGCAGTTCAGTTTCATGATGTTTTCATTAGAACCTGATGATTACCCACCTTTACTGGTTTACGGTACATTCTCAGCCTTTTCTGCTCTTAAAATACATTTCAGACTTGGAAGAGGCCAAAAGTGGATTTTGTGAAAGTAAACATAGTTTCAGAAAACTGGCTCAGGGCAGTTGATTTCACTGTTTCATGATGTTTTCATTACAACCTGCTTACCCACCTTTACTGGTTTACGGTACATTCTCAGCCTTTTATGCTCTTAAAATACGTTTCAGGCTTGGAAAAGGCCAAAAGTGGATTTTGTGAAAGTAAACATAGTGTCAAAAAACTGGCTCAGGTCAGTTGATTTCACTGTTTCATGATGTTTTCGATAGAAACTGATTCTGACACACCTTTATTGGTTTACGGTACATTCTTAGCCTTTTATGCTCTTAAAATACATTTCAGGCTTGGAAGAAAAGAAAAAAAGTGGATTTTGTGACAGTCAAAATACATTCAAAGGTTTTCTTCAAAAAACTGGCTCAGGGCAGTTCAGTTTCATGATGTTTTCATTAGAACCTGATGATGGTTTACGGTACATTCTCAGCCTTTTATGCTCTTAAAATACGTTTCAGGCTTGGAAAAGGCCAAAAGTGGATTTTGTGAAAGTAAACATAGTTTCAAGGATGTTCTTCAAAACACTGGCTCAGGGCAGTTGATTTCATTGTTTCATGATGTTTTCATTAGAACCTGATGCGTACCTTTACTGGTTTAATGTAGCCTTTTATGTTCTTAAAATACATTTCAGGCTTGGAAGAGGCCAAAAGTGGATTTTGTGAAAGTCAACATAGTTTCAAAGATTTTCTTCAAAAAACTGGCTCAGGGCAGTTGATTTCACTCTTTCATGATGTTTTCATTACAACATGCTTACCCACCTTTACTGGTTTAATGTAGCCTTTTCTGCTCTTAAATTACGTTGCAGGCTTGGAAGAGGCCAAAAGTGGATTTTGTGAAAAAAACATAGTTTCAAAGATTTTCTTCAAAAAACTTCCTCAAGACAGTTGATTTCACAGTCTGATGTCATGTTCATGAATATCTGCAGCTTTCAGCACTTTCCTGCCTAGAGATGCATTTTCACTTTTTATGCTCTTAAAAGACGTTTCAGGCAGAGAGGAGGCCAAAAGTTGATTTTGTGAAAGTAAGCATAGTTTCAAAGATTTTCTTCAAAAAACTTCCTCAAGACAGTTGATTTCACAGTCTGATGTCATGTTCATGAATATCTGCAGCTTTCAGCACTTTCCTGCCTAGAGATGCATTTTCACTTTTTATGCTCTTAAAAGACGTTTCAGGCAGAGAGGAGGCCAAAAGTTGATTTTGTGAAAGTAAGCATAGTTTCAAAGATTTTCTTCAAAACACTTCCTCAAGACAGTTGATTTCACAGTCTGATGTCATGTTCATGAATATCTGCAGCTTTCAGCACTTTCCTGCCTAGAGATGCATTTTCACTTTTTATGCTCTTAAAAGACGTTTCAGGCAGAGAGGAGGCCAAAAGTTGATTTTGTGAAAGTAAGCATAGTTTCAAAGATTTTCTTCAAAAAACTACGTCAGCACAGTTGATTTCACAGTCTGATGTCATGTTCATGAATATCTGCAGCTTTCAGCACTTTCCTGCCTAGAGATGCATTTTCACTTTTTATGCTCTTAAAAGACGTTTCAGGCAGAGAGGAGGCCAAAAGTTGATTTTGTGAAAGTAAGCATAGTTTCAAAGATTTTCTTCAAAAAACTTCCTCAAGACAGTTGATTTCACAGTCTGATGTCATGTTCATGAATATCTGCAGCTTTCAGCACTTTCCTGCCTAGAGATGCATTTTCACTTTTTATGCTCTTAAAAGACATTTCAGGCAGAGAGGAGGCCAAAAGTTGATTTTGTGAAAGTAAGCATAGTTTCAAAGATTTTCTTCAAAAAACTTCCTCAAGACAGTTGATTTCACAGTCTGATGTCATGTTCATGAATATCTGCAGCTTTCAGCACTTTCCTGCCTAGAGATGCATTTTCACTTTTTATGCTCTTAAAAGACGTTTCAGGCAGAGAGGAGGCCAAAAGTTGATTTTGTGAAAGTAAGCATAGTTTCAAAGATTTTCTTCAAAAAACTACGTCAGCACAGTTGATTTCACAGTCTGATGTCATGTTCATGAATATCTGCAGCTTTCAGCACTTTCCTGCCTAGAGATGCATTTTCACTTTTTATGCTCTTAAAAGACGTTTCAGGTAGACAGGAGGCCAAAAGTTGATTTTGTGAAAGTAAGCATAGTTTCAAAGATTTTCTTCAAAAAACTACGTCAGAACAGTTGATTTAACAGTCTGATGTCATGTTCATGAATATCTGCAGCTTTCAGCACTTTCCTGCCTAGAGATGCATTTTCACTTTTTATGCTCTTAAAAGACGTTTCAGGCAGAGAGGAGGCCAAAAGTTGATTTTGTGAAAGTAAGCATAGTTTCAAAGATTTTCTTCAAAAAACTTCCTCAAGACAGTTGATTTCACAATCTGATGTCATGTTCATGAATATCTGCAGCTTTCAGCACTTTGCTGGCTAGCCCTTGTGTTGTCCTCCCGATTGCCATACACTTGTTGTCCTCTGGGGTCAAAAATGACCCCACCTGGTTTGACTGTTTTTAAAGCATATAGTATAAATTGTCAATCAATTCTGTTTTACACCTTTAGTCTTACTTCAGTCCAACACCTTCGTTTTGGAATTTAGGCCCAATAGACCTTGTTTACATAATAGTATACCCTGTTTTTGAGTGAAAATACAATGAAACAATGAATTATTTTGACTTTATATTATTTTTGACTGTTTGACTTATCACAGAGAGGTATATATCAAAGTTTAGTGAGGATGCTGTTCTTGAATCATTTGAATTTTTTTAATGGCAGCAAATAATAACACCTGTTGTCCTCTGGCGTCAAAAATGACCCCGTCTGGTTTGACTGTTTATAAAGTATAAATTATCACCCTGTCCTGTGTTGTCCTGTGTTCTCTGTTTAAAAGAATATAATTGATGACGTGAATGTGTATTGAACTAGTTCTAGTTCAATACTAGTTGAACTAGTTGAAGTTGTGTTTTCAACTTTTTAGTCAACTTTATTCCAACTCATTACTGACATAAAACATGTCAACATTCATTTCCAAAACATTTAACTTTTCAAAACTAACTTTTCAGAAAAAAACAGTCTGAATGTGAATGTGTGCCTGTATCGTACATCAGATGCATGCAAGGCAGGTTGTAATGGCATGACTTTTGCAGATGTATGCATTGCATTTTTGGCACGTTTGTGTTGTTTTGAGATCACTCTGGCACAATTGGCACCTTCCCCTTTTGCATGGAGGGGCAGCTGGGCGAGGGGGAGCTGCTGCAGAGGTAGAGCTGGAGTAGAGCTGCTGGATAGACATAACCATTCTGGCAGCGGCTGGCGTGCGGGGAATAACCTGTCAAGTCAAGTCAAACTTTATTATAACAAATCACAGTACAAATACAAATAGTTCAAATTGTGAGGTCACTACAGAAGGAAGAGCAACATAAATGTAGCTTAATGCTGACCATGCGTCGCTTGATGTGAGGTATCACCAGTTGTCGCCCAAGCTCCTCCATGAACAGTCTCCTCCTGTTGGACTTCCCCTGATTCCAGGCTGGCTTGATCTCAGACCACAGGACAAATGAGTTGTATGCAGACACGTCGAGAATGTTGAAGAAGACAACGAGGGGCCAACGGGCTGTCTTCCTTTTGCACGTGTACACACTGTAACCTGAAACAAAAGAAACAACCAACAAATATTCAGAAATGTAGGTTTATTTTCCTACATACAAATTCAATGCATTATCCTTTCCATATATAATATTATAAATATTATGAATAATAAATGTGCATTACCTTGTCAAGGTTATCGACACCCCCTTTGTTGTGATTGTAATCTTCGATGATTTTTGGCCTTTTGTCATCCCTGTTGCTCACAGCAGCATCCCGATGCAGAGTGCTCATCAGAAGAACATTTCTCTGTTTTTTGGGGTGATAGGACACCAGAGCATGGGTCTCGGTGAAGGCAAACTTCGATGAGAACAGAGCCCTGTCCGTTTTTGACACCAGTGCAGGGGGAAGCTCAGGCTTATTCCTCCGTACTGTTCCCACCATGTACAGCTTTCTTTTCAGCAGCTGCAGGCCAAGGGCATGTGAAGTGAAGAAGTTGTCACAGGTGATCGTTTTCCCCTGGAGACCTCCTGTCATGTCAAGGACAACTCGCATGCCCTGATTTTTTTCTGACTGCGCACCAGCAGGTTTGCCAGTGTATATTTGCATGTTCCATGCATAGCTGGACCTGGCATCGCATGCTGCCCATATTTTGATCCCATATTTCCCTGGTTTACTCGGGATGTACTGTTTGAATGGACAGCGACCTCTGAAGGGGACCAGGCGCTCATCCACAGTCACATTTGTGCCTGGATCGTACATCAATGGCAGGAGAGACACCCACTTGTCCCATACGTCTCGAATGTGAGCAAGTTTGTCTCGTGCACGGCGGTCTTCTCTTGTGTCTTTATCATCAAATCGAATCACTCTTGAGATTTTATGAAACATCTTGAGTGTCATGGTAGCACGGAAAATTGCCCTACCAGACTCGGCATGCCATAAACTAGATGTAGCTTCTTTACTGGATCGGTACACGCCTGCGAGAATCAACAAACCCACATATGCCTGCAGGTCCATTCGATCCATCTTTCTCCACTTGTTGCCATACACACGTCGCCCCTCCTTGTTTGTCATGTTCAGCACCACCTCTTCAATAGGCTTGGGCAGAAACAGGTCAAAAGTGGACTTTATGTCATCAATACGAGACCTTGCATATGCGGTTGGACCATGGTGGCTTGTCTCTCTCTCTGCTCTCTCGACTGTCAACATGCGTCGTCTGTCACTGGGAGGGATGGAAGACCAGATCATTTTTTCATCCTTTGACTGGAAATATTCTTCTTCATCATAAGTGCAGTCCTCCACTTCTGACACTTCTTCCATTTCAGCTTCAGATTTTACCTCATCAGTTGATTCTTCCTCTTCATCATAATAAGTGCAGTTCTCCACTTCTGACACTTCTTCCATTTCAGCTTCAGATTCTACCTCATCATGGTCATCATTTTCCTTCACTTCATGCCCTTCTTCCATTTCAGCGGGCGATGTGGGGGCTTCTTCAGAGGAAGTAGTAGCATGTGGTCTGTAGGTTGGATCCATCGCCTCATCATTATTTTCCGTCTCTTCTGACCCTGAATCGTCCTCATCAGTTGATTCTTCCTCCTCATTATGTTCAGCATTGTCCTCCTGGTTATTCTTTTCCACATCATAGTTCAAAATTACCTCACAAGCCTCCTGTGCAGTATAGCGCTTCTGCCTCCTCATTGTGCTGCCTGTCTCTCTCTAAAATGTGAAATGCCCCAACACCTGTGAGAAAAGACCTATTTTTTTATTGTCATAACCATTGCTTGACCCCACACATCAAACATCCAAGATCAAAGATGTTTTGGAAAGCAGTATGGTGTGACAACTTGCCTCATTGAGCCACTTTGTGCTGCGGGGTCTTTTTGACCCCAGAGGACAACAGAAGTTATTCAATTCAATAAATCACCGTTAATTCAATCAAATTACCTCAAATTTATTTTAATCATGAAGAGCATAGTATCGAACGCCCCCCATTATTTTCAGACCATTTGATGAATAAAAAACATATTTTGACAGCAAAATATTTCTTCAGGACAACACAAGGGCTAGAGATGCATTTTCACTTTTTATGCTCTTAAAAGACGTTTCAAGCAGAGAGGAGGCCAAAAGTGGATTGTGTGAAAGCAAACAGTTTCAAAGATTTTCTTCAAAAAAGTGGATTTTGTTAAAGTAAACATAGTTTCAAAGATTTTCTTCTAAAAAGTGGATTTTGTGAAAGTAAACATAGTTTCAAGGATGTTCTTCAAAAAACTGGCTCAGGGCAGTTCAGTTTCATGATGTTTTCATTAGAACCTGATGATTACCCACCTTTACTGGTTTACGGTATATTCTCAGCCTTTTCTGCTCTTATAATACGTTTGAGGCTTGGAAAAGGCCAAAAGTGGATTTTGTGAAAGTAAACATAGTTTCAAGGATGTTCTTCAAAACACTGGCTCAGGGCAGTTGATTTCATTATTTCATGATGTTTTCATTAGAACCTGATGCGTACCCACCTTTACTGGTTTAATGTAGCCTTTTATGTTCTTAAAATACGTTTCAGGCTTGAAAGAGGCCAAAAGTGGATTTTGTGAAAGTCAACATAGTTTCAAGGATGTTCTTCAAAAAACTGGCTCAGGGCAGTTCAGTTTCATGATGTTTTCATTAGAACCTGATGATTACCCACCTTTACTGGTTTACGGTACATTCTCAGCCTTTTATGCTCTTAAAATACGTTTCAGGCTTGGAAGAGGCCAAAAGTGGATTTTGTGAAAGTCAACATAGTTTCAGAAAACTGGCTCAGGGCAGTTGATTTCACTGTTTCATGATGTTTTCATTACAACCTGCTTACCCACCTTTACTGGTTTACGGTACATTCTCAGCCTTTTATGCTCTTAAAATACGTTTCAGACTTGGAAGAGGCCAAAAGTGGACTTTGTGAAAGTAAACATAGTTTCAAAAAACTGGCTTAGGGCAGTTGATTTCACTGTTTCATGATGTTTTCATTACAACCTGCTTACCCACCTTTACTGGTTTACGGTACATTCTCAGCCTTTTATGCTCTTAAAATACGTTTCAGGCTTGGAAGAGGCCAAAAGTGCATTTTCTGAAAGTCAACATAGTTTCAAAAAACTGGCTTAGGGCAGTTGATTTCACTGTTTCATGATGTTTTCGATAGAAACTGATTCTAACCCACCTTTACTGGTTTACGGTACATTCTCAGCCTTTTCTGCTCTTAAAATACGTTTCAGGCTTGGAAGAGGCCAAAAGTGGATTTTGTGAAAGTCAACATAGTTTCAGAAAACTGGCTCAGGGCAGTTGATTTCACTGTTTCATGATGTTTTCATTACAACCTGCTCACCCACCTTTACTGGTTTACGGTATATTCTCAGCCTTTTCTGCTGAATACGTTTCAGGCTTGGAAAAGGCCAAAAGTGGATTTTGTAAAAGTAAACATAGTTTCAAGGATGTTCTTCAAAAAACTGGCTCAGGTCAGTTCAGTTTCATGATGTTTTCATTAGAACCTGATGATTACCCACCTTTACTGGTTTACGGTATATTCTCAGCCTTTTCTGCTGAATACGTTTCAGGCTTGGAAAAGGCCAAAAGTGGATTTTGTGAAAGTGAACATAGTTTCAGAAAACTGGCTCAGGGCAGTTGATTTTACTGTTTCATTACAACCTGCTTACCCACCTTTACTGGTTTACGGTACATTATCAGCCTTTTATGCTCTTAAAATACATTTCAGGCTTGGAAGAGGCCAAAAGTGGATTTTGTGAAAGTGAACATAGTTTCAGAAAACTGGCTCAGGGCAGTTGATTTTACTGTTTCATTACAACCTGCTTACCCACCTTTACTGGTTTACGGTACATTATCAGCCTTTTATGCTCTTAAAATACATTTCAGGCTTGGAAGAGGCCAAAAGTGCATTTTCTGAAAGTCAACATAGTTTCAAAAAACTGGCTTAGGGCAGTTGATTTCACTGTTTCATGATGTTTTCGATTGAAACTGATTCTAACCCACCTTTACTGGTTTACGGTACATTCTCAGCCTTTTCTGCTCTTAAAATACGTTTCAGGCTTGGAAGAGGCCAAAAGTGGATTTTGTGAAAGTAAACATAGTTTCAAGGATGTTCTTCAAAACACTGGCTCAGGGCAGTTGATTTCATTGTTTCATGATGTTTTCATTAGAACCTGATGCGTACCCACCTTTACTGGTTTAATGTAGCCTTTTATGTTGTTAAAATACGTTTCAGGCTTGAAAGAGGCCAAAAGTGGATTTTGTGAAAGTCAACATAGTTTCAGAAAACTGGCTCAGGGCAGTTGATTTCACTGTTTCATGATGTTTTCATTACAACCTGCTCACCCACCTTTACTGGTTTACGATATATTCTCAGCCTTTTATGGTCTTAAAATACGTTTCAGGCTTGGAAGAGGCCAAAAGTGGATTTTGTGAAAGTCAACATAGTTTCAAGGATGTTCTTTAAAAAACTGGCTCAGGGCAGTTGATTTCACTGTTTCATGATGTTTTCATTACAACCTGCTCACCCACCTTTACTGGTTTACGGTATATTCTCAGCCTTTTCTGCTGAATACGTTTCAGGCTTGGAAAAGGCCAAAAGTGGATTTTGTGAAAGTAAACATAGTTTCAAGGATGTTCTTCAAAACACTGGCTCAGGGCAGTTGATTTCATTGTTTCATAATGTTTTCATTAGAACCTGATGCGTACCTACCTTTACTGGTTTAATGTAGCCTTTTATGTTGTTAAAATACGTTTCAGGCTTGAAAGAGGCCAAAAGTGGATTTTGTGAAAGTCAACATAGTTTCAGAAAACTGGCTCAGGGCAGTTGATTTCACTGTTTCATTACAACCTGCTTACCCACCTTTACTGGTTTACGGTACATTCTAAGCCTTTTATGCTCTTAAAATACGTTTCAAGCTTGGAAGAGGCCAAAAGTGCATTTTCTGAAAGTCAACATAGTTTCAAAAAACTGGCTTAGGGCAGTTGATTTCACTGTTTCATGATGTTTTCGATAGAAACTGATTCTTACCCACCTTTACTGGTTTACGGTACATTCTCAGCCTTTTCTGCTCTTAAAATACGTTTCAGGCTTGGAAGAGGCCAAAAGTGGATTTTGTGAAAGTAAACATAGTTTCAAGGATGTTCTTCAAAACACTGGCTCAGGGCAGTTGATTTCATTGTTTCATGATGTTTTCATTAGAACCTGATGCGTACCCACCTTTACTGGTTTAATGTAGCCTTTTATGTTGTTAAAATACGTTTCAGGCTTGAAAGAGGCCAAAAGTGGATTTTGTGAAAGTCAACATAGTTTCAGAAAACTGGCTCAGGGCAGTTGATTTCACTGTTTCATGATGTTTTCATTACAACCTGCTCACCCACCTTTACTGGTTTACGGTATATTCTCAGTCTTTTCTGCTGAATACGTTTCAGGCTTGGAAAAGGCCAAAAGTGGATTTTGTGAAAGTAAACATAGTTTCAAGGATGTTCTTCAAAAAACTGGCTCAGGGCAGTTCAGTTTCATGATTTTTTCATTAGAACCTGATGATTACCCACCTTTACTGGTTTACGGTATATTCTCAGCCTTTTCTGCTCTTAAAATACGTTTCAGGCTTGGAAAAGGCCAAAAGTGGATTTTGTGAAAGTCAACATAGTTTCAGAAAACTGGCTCAGGGCAGTTGATTTCACTGTTTCATGATGTTTTCATTACAACCTGCTCACCCACCTTTACTGGTTTACGGTATATTCTCAGCCTTTTATGCTCTTAAAATATGTTTCAGGCTTGGAAGAAAAAAAAAAGTGGATTTATTGACAATCAAAATACTTTCAAAGGTTTTCTTCAAAAAACTGGCTCAGGGCAGTTCAGTTTCATGATGTTTTCATTAGAACCTGATGATTACCCACCGTTACTGGTTTACGGTACATTCTCAGCCTTTTATGCTCTTAAAATACGTTTCAGGCTTGGAAGAGGCCAAAAGTGGATTTTGTGAAAGTCAACATAGTTTCAAGGATGTTCTTCAAAAAACTGGCTCAGGGCAGTTGATTTCATTGTTTCATGATGTTTTCATTAGAACCTGATGCGTAGCCACCTTTACTGGTTTAATGTAGCCTTTTATGCTCTTAAAATACGTTTCAGGCTTGGAAGAGGCCAAAAGTGGATTTTGTGAAAGTAAACAGTTTCAGAAAACTGGCTCAGGGCAGTTGATTTCACTGTTTCATGATGTTTTCATTACAACCTGCTTACCCACCTTTACTGGTTTACGGTACATTCTCAGCCTTTTCTGCTCTTAAAATACGTTTCAGGCTTGGAAGAGGCCAAAAGTGGATTTTGTGAAAGTCAACATAGTTTCAAGGATGTTCTTCAAAAAACTGGCTCAGGGCAGTTCAGTTTCATGATGTTTTCATTAGAACCTGATGATTACCCACCTTTACTGTTTTACGGTACATTATCAGCCTTTTATGCTCTTAAAATACATTTCAGGCTTGGAAGAGGCCAAAAGTGGATTTTGTGAAAGTCAACATAGTGTCAAAAAACTGGCTCAGGTCAGTTGATTTCACTGTTTCATGATGTTTTCGATAGAAACTGATTCTTACACACCTTTATTGGTTTACGGTACATTCTTAGCCTTTTATGGTCTTAAAATATGTTTCAGGCTTGGAAGAAAAAAAAAAAGTGGATTTTGTGACAGTCAAAATACTTTCAAAGGTTTTCATCAAAAAACTGGCTCAGGGCAGTTGATTTCATTGTTTCATGATGTTTTCATTAGAACCTGATGCGTACCCACCTTTACTGGTTTAATGTAGCCTTTTATGTTCTTAAAATACGTTTCAGGCTTGGAAGAGGCCAAAAGTGGATTTTGTGAAAGTCAACATAGTTTCAAGGATGTTCTTTAAAAAACTGGCTCAGGGCAGTTGATTTCATTGTTTCATGATGTTTTCATTAGAACCTGATGCGTACCCACCTTTACTGGTTTAATGTAGCCTTTTATGTTCTTAAAATACGTTTCAGGCTTGGAAGAGGCCAAAAGTGGATTTTGTGAAAGTCAACATAGTTTCAAGGATGTTCTTCAAAAAACTGGCTCAGGGCAGTTGATTTCATTGTTTCATGATGTTTTCATTAGAACCTGATGCGTACCCACCTTTACTGGTTTAATGTAGCCTTTTATGTTGTTAAAATACGTTTCATGCTTGAAAGAGGCCAAAAGTGGATTTTGTGAAAGTAAACAGAGTTTCAAAAAACTGGCTTAGGGCAGTGGATTTCACTGTTTCATGATGTTTTCATTACAACCTGCTTACCCACCTTTACTGGTTTACGGTACATTCTCAGCCTTTTATGCTCTTAAAATACGTTTCAGGCTTGGAAGAGGCCAAAAGTGGATTTTGTGAAAGTCAACATAGTTTCAAGGATGTTCTTTAAAAAACTGGCTCAGGGCAGTTGATTTCATTGTTTCATGATGTTTTCATTAGAACCTGATGCGTACCTTTACTGGTTTAATGTAGCCTTTGATGTTCTTAAAATACATTTCAGGCTTGGAAGAGGCCAAAAGTGGATTTTGTGAAAGTCAACATAGTTTCAAGGATGTTCTTTAAAAAACTGGCTCAGGGCAGTTGATTTCATTGTTTCATGATGTTTTCATTAGAACCTGATGTGTACCCACCTTTACTGGTTTAATGTAGCCTTTTATGCTCTTAAAATATGTTTCAGGCTTGGAAGAAGAAAAAAAAGTGGATTTTGTGACAGTCAAAATACTTTCAAAGGTTTTCATCAAAAAACTGGCTCAGGGCAGTTCAGTTTCATGATGTTTTCATTAGAACCTGATGATTACCCACCTTTACTGGTTTACGGTACATTCTCAGCCTTTTCTGGTCTTAAAATACATTTCAGACTTGGAAGAGGCCAAAAGTGGATTTTGTGAAAGTCAACATAGTTTCAAAGATTTTCTTCAAAAAACTGGCTCAGGGCAGTTGATTTCACTGTTTCATGATGTTTTCATTACAACCTGCTCACCCACCTTTACTGGTTTACGGTATATTCTCAGTCTTTTCTGCTGAATACGTTTCAGGCTTGGAAAAGGCCAAAAGTGGATTTTGTGAAAGTAAACATAGTTTCAAGGATGTTCTTCAAAAAACTGGCTCAGGGCAGTTCAGTTTCATGATTTTTTCATTAGAACCTGATGATTACCCACCTTTACTGGTTTACGGTATATTCTCAGCCTTTTCTGCTCTTAAAATACGTTTCAGGCTTGGAAAAGGCCAAAAGTGGATTTTGTGAAAGTCAACATAGTTTCAGAAAACTGGCTCAGGGCAGTTGATTTCACTGTTTCATGATGTTTTCATTACAACCTGCTCACCCACCTTTACTGGTTTACGGTATATTCTCAGCCTTTTATGCTCTTAAAATATGTTTCAGGCTTGGAAGAAAAAAAAAAGTGGATTTATTGACAATCAAAATACTTTCAAAGGTTTTCTTCAAAAAACTGGCTCAGGGCAGTTCAGTTTCATGATGTTTTCATTAGAACCTGATGATTACCCACCGTTACTGGTTTACGGTACATTCTCAGCCTTTTATGCTCTTAAAATACGTTTCAGGCTTGGAAGAGGCCAAAAGTGGATTTTGTGAAAGTCAACATAGTTTCAAGGATGTTCTTCAAAAAACTGGCTCAGGGCAGTTGATTTCATTGTTTCATGATGTTTTCATTAGAACCTGATGCGTAGCCACCTTTACTGGTTTAATGTAGCCTTTTATGCTCTTAAAATACGTTTCAGGCTTGGAAGAGGCCAAAAGTGGATTTTGTGAAAGTAAACAGTTTCAGAAAACTGGCTCAGGGCAGTTGATTTCACTGTTTCATGATGTTTTCATTACAACCTGCTTACCCACCTTTACTGGTTTACGGTACATTCTCAGCCTTTTCTGCTCTTAAAATACGTTTCAGGCTTGGAAGAGGCCAAAAGTGGATTTTGTGAAAGTCAACATAGTTTCAAGGATGTTCTTCAAAAAACTGGCTCAGGGCAGTTCAGTTTCATGATGTTTTCATTAGAACCTGATGATTACCCACCTTTACTGTTTTACGGTACATTATCAGCCTTTTATGCTCTTAAAATACATTTCAGGCTTGGAAGAGGCCAAAAGTGGATTTTGTGAAAGTCAACATAGTGTCAAAAAACTGGCTCAGGTCAGTTGATTTCACTGTTTCATGATGTTTTCGATAGAAACTGATTCTTACACACCTTTATTGGTTTACGGTACATTCTTAGCCTTTTATGGTCTTAAAATATGTTTCAGGCTTGGAAGAAAAAAAAAAAGTGGATTTTGTGACAGTCAAAATACTTTCAAAGGTTTTCATCAAAAAACTGGCTCAGGGCAGTTGATTTCATTGTTTCATGATGTTTTCATTAGAACCTGATGCGTACCCACCTTTACTGGTTTAATGTAGCCTTTTATGTTCTTAAAATACGTTTCAGGCTTGGAAGAGGCCAAAAGTGGATTTTGTGAAAGTCAACATAGTTTCAAGGATGTTCTTTAAAAAACTGGCTCAGGGCAGTTGATTTCATTGTTTCATGATGTTTTCATTAGAACCTGATGCGTACCCACCTTTACTGGTTTAATGTAGCCTTTTATGTTCTTAAAATACGTTTCAGGCTTGGAAGAGGCCAAAAGTGGATTTTGTGAAAGTCAACATAGTTTCAAGGATGTTCTTCAAAAAACTGGCTCAGGGCAGTTGATTTCATTGTTTCATGATGTTTTCATTAGAACCTGATGCGTACCCACCTTTACTGGTTTAATGTAGCCTTTTATGTTGTTAAAATACGTTTCATGCTTGAAAGAGGCCAAAAGTGGATTTTGTGAAAGTAAACAGAGTTTCAAAAAACTGGCTTAGGGCAGTGGATTTCACTGTTTCATGATGTTTTCATTACAACCTGCTTACCCACCTTTACTGGTTTACGGTACATTCTCAGCCTTTTATGCTCTTAAAATACGTTTCAGGCTTGGAAGAGGCCAAAAGTGGATTTTGTGAAAGTCAACATAGTTTCAAGGATGTTCTTTAAAAAACTGGCTCAGGGCAGTTGATTTCATTGTTTCATGATGTTTTCATTAGAACCTGATGCGTACCTTTACTGGTTTAATGTAGCCTTTGATGTTCTTAAAATACATTTCAGGCTTGGAAGAGGCCAAAAGTGGATTTTGTGAAAGTCAACATAGTTTCAAGGATGTTCTTCAAAAAACTGGCTCAGGGCAGTTCAGTTTCATGATTTTTTCATTAGAACCTGATGATTACCCACCTTTACTGGTTTACGGTACATTCTCAGCCTTTTCTGCTCTTAAAATACATTTCAGACTTGGAAGAGGCCAAAAGTGGATTTTGTGAAAGTCAACATAGTTTCAAAGATTTTCTTCAAAAAACTGGCTCAGGGCAGTTGATTTCATTGTTTCATGATGTTTTCATTAGAACCTGATGCGTACCCACCTTTACTGGTTTAATGTAGCCTTTGATGTTCTTAAAATACATTTCAGGCTTGGAAGAGGCCAAAAGTGGATTTTGTGAAAGTCAACATAGTTTCAAAGATTTTCTTCAAAAAACTGGCTCAGGGCAGTTGATTTCACTCTTTCATGATGTTTTCATTACAACATGCTTACCCACCTTTACTGGTTTAATGTAGCCTTTTATGTTCTTAAAATACGTTTCAGGCTTGGAAGAGGCCAAAAGTGGATTTTGTGAAAGTCAACATAGTTTCAAAAAACTGGCTTAGGGCAGTGGATTTCACTGTTTCATGATGTTTTCATTACAACCTGCTTACCCACCTTTACTGGTTTACGGTACATTCTCAGCCTTTCTGCTCTTAAAATACGTTTCAGGCTTGGAAAAGGCCAAAAGTGGATTTTGTGAAAGTAAACATAGTTTCAAGGATGTTCTTCAAAAAACTGGCTCAGGGCAGTTCAGTTTCATGATGTTTTCATTAGAACCTGATGATTACCCACCTTTACTGGTTTACGGTACATTATCAGCCTTTTATGCTCTTAAAATACATTTCAGGCTTGGAAGAGGCCAAAAGTGGATTTTGTGAAAGTCAATATAGTGTCAAAAAACTGGCTCAGGTCAGTTGATTTCACTGTTTCATGATGTTTTCGATAGAAACTGATTCTTACACACCTTTATTGGTTAACGGTACATTCTTAGCCTTTTATGCTCTTAAAATACGTTTCAGGCTTGGAAAAGGCCAAAAGTGGATTTTGTGAAAGTAAACATAGTTTCAAGGATGTTCAGGTTCTAATGAAAACATCATGAAACTGAACTGCCCTGAGCCAGTTTTTTGAAGAAAACCTTTGAAAGTATTTTGATTGTCACTAAATCCACTTTTTTTTTTCTTCCAAGCCTGAAACATATTTTAAGAGCATAAAAGGCTGAGAATGTACCGTAAACCAATAAAGGTGTGTAAGAATCAGTTTCTATCGAAAACATCATGAAACAGTGAAATCAACTGACCTGAGCCAGTTTTTTGACACTATATTGACTTTCACAAAATCCACTTTTGGCCTCTTCCAAGCCTGAAATGTATTTTAAGAGCATAAAAGGCTACATTAAACCAGTAAATGTGGGTACGCATCAGGTTCTAATGAAAACATCATGAAACAATGAAATCAACTGCCCTGAGCCAGTTTTTTGAAACTATGTTGACTTTCACAAAATCCACTTTTGGCCTCTTCCAAGCCTGAAACGTATTTTAAGAGCATAAAAGGCTGAGAATGTACCGTAAACCACTAAAGGTGGGGAAGCAGGTTGTAATGAAAACATCATGAAACAGTGAAATCAACTGCCCTGAGCCAGTTTTCTGAAACTATGTTTACTTTCACAAAATACACTTTTGGCCTCTTTCAAGTCTGAAACGTATTTTAAGAACATAAAAGGCTACATTAATCCAGTAAAGGTGGGTACGCATCAGGTTCTAATGAAAACATCATGAAACAGTGAAATCAACTGCCCTGAGCCAGTTTTCTGAAACTATGTTTACTTTTACAAAATCCACTTTTGGCCTCTTCCAAGCCTGAAACATATTTTAAGAGCATAAAAGGCTAAGAATGTACCGTGAACCAATAAAGGTGTGTAAGAATCAGTTTCTATCGAAAACATCATGAAACAGTGAAATCAACTGCCCTAAGCCAGTTTTTTGAAACAATGTTTACTTTCACAAAATCCACTTTTGGCCTCTTTCAAGCCTGAAACGTATTTTAAGAACATAAAAGGCTACATTAAACCAGTAAAGGTGGGTACGCATCAGGTTCTAATGAAAACATCATGAAACAATGAAATCAACTGCCCTGAGCCAGTTTTTTGAAGAAAATCTTTGAAACTATGTTTACTTTCACAAAATCCACTTTTGGCCTCTTTCAAGCCTGAAACATATTTTAAGAGCATAAAAGGCTACATTAAACCAGTAAAGGTGCCTGAAACGTATTTTAAGAGCATAAAAGGCTGAGAATGTACCGTAAACCAGTAAAGGTGGGAAAGCAGGTTGTAATGAAAACATCATGAAACAGTGAAATCAACTGCCCTGAGCCAGTTTTCTGAAACTATGTTGACTTTCACAAAATCCACTTTTGGCCTCTTCCAAGCCTCAAACGTATTTTAAGAGCATAAAAGGCTGAGAATGTACCGTAAACCAGTAGAGGTGGGTAATCATCAGGTTCTAATGAAAACATCATGAAACTGAACTGCCCTGAGCCAGTTTTTTGAAGAAAACCGTTGAATGTATTTTGACTGTCACTAAATCCACTTTTTTTCTTTTCTTCCAAGCCTGAAACGTATTTTAAGAGCATAAAAGGCTAAGAATGTACCGTGAACCAATAAAGGTGTGCAAGAATCAGTTTCTATCGAAAACATCATGAAACAGTGAAATCAACTGCCCTGAGCCAGTTTTCTGAAACTATGTTGACTTTCACAAAATCCAATTTTGGCCTCTTCCAAGCCTGAAACGTATTTTAAGAGCATAAAAGGCTGAGAATGTACCGTAAACGAGAAAAGGTGGGTAAGCAGGTTGTAATGAAAACATCATGAAACAGTGAAATCAACTGCCCTGAGCCAGTTTTCTGAAACTATGTTGACTTTCACAAAATCCACTTTTGGCCTCTTCCAAGCCTGAAACGTATTTTAAGAGCATAAAAGGCTGAGAATGTACCGTAAACCAGTAAAGGTGGTAAAGCAGGTTGTAATGAAAACATCATGAAACTGAACTGCCCTGAGCCAGTTTTTTGAAGAAAACCTTTGAAAGTATTTTGACTTTCACAAAATCCACTTTTGTTGAAGAAAATCTTTGAAACTATATTGACTGTCACAAAATCCACTTTTGTTTTCCTTCCAAGCCTGAAACGTATTTTCAGAGCATAAAAGGCTGATAATGTACCGTAAACCAGTAAAGGTGGGTAATCATCAGGTTCTAATGAAAACATCATGAAACTGAACTGCCCTGAGCCAGTTTTTTGAAGAACATCCTTGAAACTATGTTGACTTTCACAAAATCCACTTTTGGCCTCTTCCAAGCCTGAAATGTATTTTAAGAACATAAAAGGCTACATTAAACCAGTAAAGGTGGGTAAGCATGTTGTAATGAAAACATCATGAAACAATGAAATCAACTGCCCTGAGCCAGTGTTTTGAAGAACATCCTTGAAACTATGTTTACTTTCACAAAATCCACTTTTGGCCTTTTCCAAGCCTGAAACTTATTTTAAGAGCAGAAAGGCTGAGAATGTACCGTAAACCAGTAAAGGTGGGTAAGCAGGTTGTAATGAAAACATCATGAAACAGTGAAATCAACTGCCCTGAGCCAGTTTTCTGAAACTATGTTGACTTTCACAAAATCCACTTTTGGCCTCTTCCAAGTCTGAAATGTATTTTAAGAGCAGAAAAGGCTGAGAATGTACCGTAAACCATCATCAGGTTCTAATGAAAACATCATGAAACTGAACTGCCCTGAGCCAGTTTTTTGATGAAAACCTTTGAAAGTATTTTGACTGTCACAAAATCCACTTTTTTTTTTCTTCCAAGCCTGAAACATATTTTAAGAGCATAAAAGGCTACATTAAACCAGTAAAGGTGGGTACGCATCAGGTTCTAATGAAAACATCATGAAACAATGAAATCAACTGCCCTGAGCCAGTTTTTTAAAGAACATCCTTGAAACTATGTTTACTTTCACAAAATCCACTTTTGGCCTCTTTCAAGCCTGAAACGTATTTTAAGAACATAAAAGGCTACATTAAACCAGTAAAGGTGGGTACGCATCAGGTTCTAATGAAAACATCATGAAACAATGAAATCAACTGCCCTGAGCCAGTTTTTTGAAGAACATCCTTGAAACTATGTTTACTTTCACAAAATCCACTTTTGGCCTCTTCCAAGCCTGAAACGTATTTTAAGAGCATAAAAGGCTGAGAATGTACCGTAAACCAGTAAAGGTGGGTAATCATCAGGTTCTAATGAAAACATCATGAAACTGAACTGCCCTGAGCCAGTTTTTTGAAGAAAACCTTTGAATGTATTTTGACTGTCACAAAATCCACTTTTTTTCTTTTCTTCCAAGCCTGAAACGTATTTTAAGAGCAGAAAAGGCTGAGAATGTACCGTAAACCAGTAAAGGTGGGTGAGCAGGTTGTAATGAAAACATCATGAAACAGTGAAATCAACTGCCCTGAGCCAGTTTTCTGAAACTATGTTGACTTTCACAAAATCCACTTTTGGCCTCTTCCAAGCCTGAAACGTATTTTAAGAGCATAAAAGGCTGAGAATGTACCGTAAACCAGTAACGGTGGGTAATCATCAGGTTCTAATGAAAGCATCATGAAACTGAACTGCCCTGAGCCAGTTTTTTGAAGAAAACCTTTGAAAGTATTTTGATTGTCACTAAATCCACTTTTTTTTTTCTTCCAAGCCTGAAACATATTTTAAGAGCATAAAAGGCTAAGAATGTACCGTGAACCAATAAAGGTGTGTAAGAATCAGTTTCTATCGAAAACATCATGAAACAGTGAAATCAACTGCCCTAAGCCAGTTTTTTGAAACTATGTTTACTTTCACAAAATCCAGTTTTGGCCTCTTTCAAGCCTGAAACGTATTTTAAGAGCATAAAAGGCTACATTAAACCAGTAAAGGTGGGTAAGCATGTTGTAATGAAAACATCATGAAAGAGTGAAATCAACTGCCCTGAGCCAGTTTTTTGAAGAAAATCTTTGAAACTATGTTGACTTTCACAAAATCCACTTTTGGCCTCTTTCCAAGCCTGAAATGTATTTTAAGAATATCAAAGGCTACATTAAACCAGTAAAGGTACGCATCAGGTTCTAATGAAAACATCATGAAACAATGAAATCAACTGCCCTGAGCCAGTGTTTTGAAGAACATCCTTGAAACTATGTTTACTTTCACAAAATCCACTTTTGGCCTTTTCCAAGCCTGAAACGTATTTTAAGAGCATAAAAGGCTAAGAATGTACCGTAAACCAATAAAGGTGTGTAAGAATCAGTTTCTATCGAAAACATCATGAAACAGTGAAATCAACTGACCTGAGCCAGTTTTTTGACACTATGTTGACTTTCACAAAATCCACTTTTGGCCTCTTCCAAGCCTGAAATGTATTTTAAGAGCAGAAAAGGCTGAGAATGTACCGTAAACCAGTAAAGGTGGGTAATCATCAGGTTCTAATGAAAACATCATGAAACTGAACTGCCCTGAGCCAGTTTTTTGATGAAAACCTTTGAAAGTATTTTGACTGACACAAAATCCACTTTTTTTCTTTTCTTCCAAGCCTGAAACATATTTTAAGAGCATGAAAGTCTAAGAATGTACCGTGAACCAATAAAGGTGTGTAAGCATCAGTTTCTATCGAAAACATCATGAAACAGTGAAATCAACTGACCTGAGCCAGTTTTTTGAAACTATGTTGACTTTCACAAAATCCACTTTTGGCCTCTTCCAAGCCTAAAACGTATTTTAAGAGCAGAAAAGGCTGAGAATGTACCGTAAACCAGTAAAGGTGGGTAAGCAGGTTGTAATGTAAACATCATGAAACAGTGAAATCAACTGCCCTGAGCCAGTTTTCTGAAACTATGTTGACTTTCACAAAATCCACTTTTGGCCTCTTCCAAGCCTGAAACGTATTTTAAGAGCATAAAAGGCTGATAATGTACCGTAAACCAGTAAAGGTGGGTAATCATCAGGTTCTAATGAAAACATCATGAAACTGAACTGCCCTGAGCCAGTTTATTGAAGAAAACCTTTGAATGTATTTTGACTGTCACAAAATCCACTTTTTTTCTTTTCTTCCAAGCCTGAAACGTATTTTAAGAGCATAAAAGGCTGAGAATGTACCGTGAACCAATAAAGGTGTGTAAGAATCAGTTTCTATCGAAAACATCATGAAACAGTGAAATCAACTGCCCTGAGCCAGTTTTCTGAAACTATGTTGACTTTCACAAAATCCACTTTTGGCCTCTTCCAAGCCTGAAACATATTTTAAGAGCATAAAAGGCTGAGAATGTACCGTAAACCAGTAAAGGTGGGTAAGCAGGTTGTAATGAAAACATCATGAAAGAGTGAAATCAACTGCCCTGAGCCAGTTTTCTGAAACTATGTTGACTTTCACAAAATCCACTTTTGGCCTCTTCCAAGCCTGAAACGTATTTTAAGAACATAAAAGGCTACATTAAACCAGTAAAGGTGGGTAAGCATGTTGTAATGAAAACATCATGAAATAGTGAAATCAACTGCCCTGAGCCAGTTTTTTGAAGAAAACCTTTGAATGTATTTTGACTGTCACTAAATCCACTTTTGGCCTCTTCCAAGCCTAAAACGTATTTTAAGAGCAGAAAAGGCTGAGAATGTACCGTAAGCCAGTAAAGGTGGGTAAGCAGGTTGTAATGTAAACATCATGAAACAGTGAAATCAACTGCCCTGAGCGAGTTTTCTGAAACTATGTTGACTTTCACAAAATCCACTTTTGGCCTCTTCCAAGCCTGAAACGTATTTTAAGAGCATAAAAGGCTGAGAATGTACCGTAAACCAGTAAAGGTGGGTAATCATCAGGTTCTAATGAAAACATCATGAAACTGAACTGCCCTGAGCCAGTTTATTGAAGAAAACCTTTGAATGTATTTTGACTGTCACAAAATCCACTTTTTTTCTTTTCTTCCAAGCCTGAAACGTATTTTAAGAGCATAAAAGGCTACATTAAACCAGTAAAGGTGGGTACGCATCAGGTTCTAATGAAAACATCATGAAACAATGAAATCAACTGCCCTGAGCCAGTTTTTTAAAGAACATCCTTGAAACTATGTTGACTTTCACAAAATCCACTTTTGGCCTCTTCCAAGCCTGAAACGTATTTTAAGAGCATAAAAGGCTGAGAATGTACCGTAAACCAGTAAAGGTGGGTAAGCAGGTTGTAATGAAAACATCATGAAACAGTGAAATCAACTGCCCTGAGCCAGTTTTCTGAAACTATGTTTACTTTCACAAAATCCACTTTTGGCCTCTTCCAAGCCTCAAACGTATTTTAAGAGCAGAAAAGGCTGAGAATGTACCGTAAACTAGTAAAGGTGGGTAATCATCAGGTTCTAATGAAAACATCATGAAACTGAACTGCCCTGAGCCAGTTTTTTGAAGAAAACCTTTGAATGTATTTTGACTGTCACAAAATCCACTTTTTTTCTTTTCTTCCAAGCCTGAAACGTATTTTAAGAGCATAAAAGGCTAAGAATGTACCGTAAACCAATAAAGGTGTGTAAGAATCAGTTTCTATCGAAAACATCATGAAACAGTGAAATCAACTGACCTGAGCCAGTTTTTTGACACTATGTTGACTTTCACAAAATCCACTTTTGGCCTCTTCCAAGCCTGAAATGTATTTTAAGAGCAGAAAAGGCTGAGAATGTACCGTAAACCAGTAAAGGTGGGTAATCATCAGGTTCTAATGAAAACATCATGAAACTGAACTGCCCTGAGCCAGTTTTTTGATGAAAACCTTTGAAAGTATTTTGACTGTCACAAAATCCACTTTTTTTTTTTCTTCCAAGCCTGAAACATATTTTAAGAGCATAAAAGGCTACATTAAACCAGTAAAGGTGGGTACGCATCAGGTTCTAATGAAAACATCATGAAACAGTGAAATCAACTGCCCTGAGCCAGTTTTCTGAAACTATGTTGACTTTCACAAAATCCACTTTTGGCCTCTTTCAAGCCTGAAACGTATTTTAAGAACATAAAAGTCTACAGTAAACCAGTAAAGGTGGGTACGCATCAGGTTCTAATGAAAACATCATGAAACAGTGAAATCAACTGCCCTGAGCCAGTTTTCTGAAACTATGTTGACTTTCACAAAATCCACTTTTGGCCTCTTCCAAGCCTGAAACGTATTTTAAGAGCATAAAAGGCTGAGAATGTACCGTAAACCAGAAAAGGTGGGTAAGCAGGTTGTAATGAAAACATCATGAAACAGTGAAATCAACTGCCCTGAGCCAGTTTTTTGAAGAACATCCTTGAAACTATGTTGACTTTCACAAAATCCACTTTTGGCCTCTTCCAAGCCTGAAACGTATTTTAAGAGCATAAAAGGCTGAGAATGTACCGTAAACCAGTAAAGGTGGGTAAGCAGGTTGTAATGAAAACATCATGAAAAAGTGAAATCAACTGCCCTGAGCCAGTTTTCTGAAACTATGTTGACTTTCACAAAATCCACTTTTGGCCTCTTCCAAGCCTGAAACGTATTTTAAGAGCATAAAAGGCTGAGAATGTACCGTAAACCAGAAAAGGTGGGTAAGCAGGTTGTAATGAAAACATCATGAAACAGTGAAATCAACTGCCCTGAGCCAGTTTTCTGAAACTATGTTTACTTTCACAAAATCCACTTTTGGCCTCTTCCAAGCCTAAAACGTATTTTTAGAGCATAAAAGGCTGAGAATGTACCATAAACCAGTAAAGGTGGGTAATCATCAGGTTCTAATGAAAACATCATGAAACTGAACTGCCCTGAGCCAGTTCATTGAAGAAAACCTTTGAATGTATTTTGACTGTCACAAAATCCACTTTTTTTCTTTTCTTCCAAGCCTGAAACGTATTTTAAGAGCATAAAAGGCTGAGAATGTACCGTAAACCAGTAACGGTGGGTAATCATCAGGTTCTAATGAAAACATCATGAAACTGAACTGCCCTGAGCCAGTTTTTTGAAGAAAACCTTTGAAAGTATTTTGATTGTCACTAAATCCACTTTTTTTTTTTCTTCCAAGCCTGAAACATATTTTAAGAGCATGAAAGTCTAAGAATGTACCGTGAATCAATAAAGGTGTGTAAGCATCAGTTTCTATCGAAAACATCATGAAACAGTGAAATCAACTGACCTGAGCCAGTTTTTTGAAACTATGTTGACTTTCACGAAATCCACTTTTGGCCTCTTCCAAGCCTAAAACGTATTTTAAGAGCAGAAAAGGCTGAGAATGTACCGTAAACTAGTAAAGGTGGGTAATCATCAGGTTCTAATGAAAACATCATGAAACTGAACTGCCCTGAGCCAGTTTTTTGAAGAAAACCTTTGAATGTATTTTGACTGTCACAAAATCCACTTTTTTTCTTTTCTTCCAAGCCTGAAACGTATTTTAAGAGCATAAAAGGCTAAGAATGTACCGTAAACCAATAAAGGTGTGTAAGAATCAGTTTCTATCGAAAACATCATGAAACAGTGAAATCAACTGACCTGAGCCAGTTTTTTGACACTATGTTGACTTTCACAAAATCCACTTTTGGCCTCTTCCAAGCCTGAAATGTATTTTAAGAGCAGAAAAGGCTGAGAATGTACCGTAAACCAGTAAAGGTGGGTAATCATCAGGTTCTAATGAAAACATCATGAAACTGAACTGCCCTGAGCCAGTTTTTTGATGAAAACCTTTGAAAGTATTTTGACTGTCACAAAATCCACTTTTTTTTTTTCTTCCAAGCCTGAAACATATTTTAAGAGCATAAAAGGCTACATTAAACCAGTAAAGGTGGGTACGCATCAGGTTCTAATGAAAACATCATGAAACAGTGAAATCAACTGCCCTGAGCCAGTTTTCTGAAACTATGTTGACTTTCACAAAATCCACTTTTGGCCTCTTTCAAGCCTGAAACGTATTTTAAGAACATAAAAGTCTACAGTAAACCAGTAAAGGTGGGTACGCATCAGGTTCTAATGAAAACATCATGAAACAGTGAAATCAACTGCCCTGAGCCAGTTTTCTGAAACTATGTTGACTTTCACAAAATCCACTTTTGGCCTCTTCCAAGCCTGAAACGTATTTTAAGAGCATAAAAGGCTGAGAATGTACCGTAAACCAGAAAAGGTGGGTAAGCAGGTTGTAATGAAAACATCATGAAACAGTGAAATCAACTGCCCTGAGCCAGTTTTCTGAAACTATGTTTACTTTCACAAAATCCACTTTTGGCCTCTTCCAAGCCTAAAACGTATTTTTAGAGCATAAAAGGCTGAGAATGTACCATAAACCAGTAAAGGTGGGTAATCATCAGGTTCTAATGAAAACATCATGAAACTGAACTGCCCTGAGCCAGTTCATTGAAGAAAACCTTTGAATGTATTTTGACTGTCACAAAATCCACTTTTTTTCTTTTCTTCCAAGCCTGAAACGTATTTTAAGAGCATAAAAGGCTGAGAATGTACCGTAAACCAGTAACGGTGGGTAATCATCAGGTTCTAATGAAAACATCATGAAACTGAACTGCCCTGAGCCAGTTTTTTGAAGAAAACCTTTGAAAGTATTTTGATTGTCACTAAATCCACTTTTTTTTTTTCTTCCAAGCCTGAAACATATTTTAAGAGCATGAAAGTCTAAGAATGTACCGTGAATCAATAAAGGTGTGTAAGCATCAGTTTCTATCGAAAACATCATGAAACAGTGAAATCAACTGACCTGAGCCAGTTTTTTGAAACTATGTTGACTTTCACGAAATCCACTTTTGGCCTCTTCCAAGCCTAAAACGTATTTTAAGAGCAGAAAAGGCTGAGAATGTACCGTAAACCAGTAAAGGTGGGTAAGCAGGTTGTAATGTAAACATCATGAAACAGTGAAATCAACTGCCCTGAGCCAGTTTTCTGAAACTATGTTTACTTTCACAAAATCCACTTTTGGCCTCTTCCAAGCCTAAAACGTATTTTTAGAGCATAAAAGGCTGAGAATGTACCATAAACCAGTAAAGGTGGGTAATCATCAGGTTCTAATGAAAACATCATGAAACTGAACTGCCCTGAGCCAGTTCATTGAAGAAAACCTTTGAATGTATTTTGACTGTCACAAAATCCACTTTTTTTCTTTTCTTCCAAGCCTGAAACGTATTTTAAGAGCATAAAAGGCTGAGAATGTACCGTAAACCAGTAACGGTGGGTAATCATCAGGTTCTAATGAAAACATCATGAAACTGAACTGCCCTGAGCCAGTTTTTTGAAGAAAACCTTTGAAAGTATTTTGATTGTCACAAAATCCACTTTTTTTTTTTCTTCCAAGCCTGAAACGTATTTTAAGAGCATAACAGGCTAAGAATGTACCGTAAACCAGTAAAGGTGGGTAAGCAGGTTGTAATGTAAACATCATGAAACAGTGAAATCAACTGCCCTGAGCCAGTTTTCTGAAACTATGTTGACTTTCACAAAATCCACTTTTGGCCTCTTCCAAGCCTGAAACGTATTTTAAGAGCATAAAAGGCTGATAATGTACCGTAAACCAGTAAAGGTGGGTAATCATCAGGTTCTAATGAAAACATCATGAAACTGAACTGCCCTGAGCCAGTTTATTGAAGAAAACCTTTGAATGTATTTTGACTGTCACAAAATCCACTTTTTTTCTTTTCTTCCAAGCCTGAAACGTATTTTAAGAACATAAAAGGCTACATTAAACCAGTAAAGGTGGGTAAGCAGGTTGTAATGAAAACATCATGAAAAAGTGAAATCAACTGCCCTGAGCCAGTTTTTTGAAGAAAATCTTTGAAACTATGTTTACTTACACAAAATCCACTTTTGGCCTCTTCCAAGCCTCAAACGTATTTTAAGAGCAGAAAAGGCTGAGAATGTACCGTAAACCAGTAAAGGTGGGTAAGCAGGTTGTAATGAAAACATCATGAAAGAGTGAAATCAACTGCCCTGAGCCAGTTTTTTGAAGAACATCCTTGAAACTATGTTGACTTTCACAAAATCCACTTTTGGCCTCTTCCAAGCCTGAAACGTATTTTAAGAGCATAAAAGGCTGAGAATGTACCGTAAACCAGTAAAGGTGGGTAAGCAGGTTGTAATGAAAACATCATGAAACAGTGAAATCAACTGCCCTGAGCCAGTTTTCTGAAACTATGTTGACTTTCACAAAATCCACTTTTGGCCTCTTCCAAGCCTAAAACGTATTTTAAGAGCAGAAAAGGCTGAGAATGTACCGTAAGCCAGTAAAGGTGGGTAAGCAGGTTGTAATGTAAACATCATGAAACAGTGAAATCAACTGCCCTGAGCCAGTTTTCTGAAACTATGTTGACTTTCACAAAATCCACTTTTGGCCTCTTCCAAGCCTGAAACGTATTTTAAGAGCATAAAAGGCTGATAATGTACCGTAAACCAGTAAAGGTGGGTAATCATCAGGTTCTAATGAAAACATCATGAAACTGAACTGCCCTGAGCCAGTTTATTGAAGAAAACCTTTGAATGTATTTTGACTGTCACAAAATCCACTTTTTTTCTTTTCTTCCAAGCCTGAAACGTATTTTAAGAGCATAAAAGGCTGAGAATGTACCGTAAACCAGTAACGGTGGGTAATCATCAGGTTCTAATGAAAACATCATGAAACTGAACTGCCCTGAGCCAGTTTTTTGAAGAAAACCTTTGAAAGTATTTTGATTGTCACTAAATCCACTTTTTTTTCTTCTTCCAAGCCTGAAACATATTTTAAGAGCATAAAAGTCTAAGAATGTACCGTGAACCAATAAAGGTGTGTAAGAATCAGTTTCTATCGAAAACATCATGAAACAGTGAAATCAACTGACCTGAGCCAGTTTTTTGAAACTATGTTGACTTTCACAAAATCCACTTTTGGCCTCTTCCAAGCCTGAAATGTATTTTAAGAGCATAAAAGGCTGATAATGTACCGTAAACCAGTAAAGGTGGGTAATCATCAGGTTCTAATGAAAACATCATGAAACTGAACTGCCCTGAGCCAGTTTTTTGAAGAACATCCTTGAAACTATGTTGACTTTCACAAAATCCACTTTTGGCCTCTTCCAAGCCTGAAACGTATTTTAAGAACATAAAAGGCTACATTAAACCAGTAAAGGTGGGTAAGCATGTTGTAATGAAAACATCATGAAATAGTGAAATCAACTGCCCTGAGCCAGTTTTTTGAAGAAAACCTTTGAATGTATTTTGACTGTCACTAAATCCACTTTTGGCCTCTTCCAAGCCTGAAACGTATTTTAAGAGCATAAAAGGCTGATAATGTACCGTAAACCAGTAAAGGTGGGTAATCATCAGGTTCTAATGAAAACATCATGAAACTGAACTGCCCTGAGCCAGTTTATTGAAGAAAACCGTTGAATGTATTTTGACTGTCACAAAATCCACTTTTTTTCTTTTCTTCCAAGCCTGAAACGTATTTTAAGAGCATAAAAGGCTGAGAATGTACCGTAAACCAGTAAAGGTGGGTAATCATCAGGTTCTAATGAAAACATCATGAAACTGAACTGCCCTGAGCCAGTTTATTGAAGAAAACCTTTGAATGTATTTTGACTGTCACAAAATCCACTTTTTTTCTTTTCTTCCAAGCCTGCAACGTATTTTAAGAGCAGAAAAGGCTGAGAATGTACCGTAAACCAGTAAAGGTGGGTCCTCTTCCAAGCCTCAAACGTATTTTTAGAGCATAAAAGGCTGAGAATGTACCATAAACCAGTAAAGGTGGGTAATCATCAGGTTCAAATGAAAACATCATGAAACTGAACTGCCCTGAGCCAGTTTTTTGAAGAAAACCTTTGAAAGTATTTTGACTTTCACAAAATCCACTTTTGTTGAAGAAAATCTTTGAAACTATATTGACTGTCACAAAATCCACTTTTGTTTTCCTTCCAAGCCTGAAACGTATTTTCAGAGCATAAAAGGCTAAGAATGTACCGTAAACCAATAAAGGTGTGTAAGAATCAGTTTCTATCGAAAACATCATGAAACAGTGAAATCAACTGCCCTGAGCCAGTTTTCTGAAACTATGTTGACTTTCACAAAATCCACTTTTGGCCTCTTCCAAGTCTGAAATGTATTTTAAGAGCAGAAAAGGCTGAGAATGTACCGTAAACCAGAAAAGGTGGGTAATCATCAGGTTCTAATGAAAACATCATGAAACTGAACTGCCCTGAGCCAGTTTTTTGATGAAAACCTTTGAAAGTATTTTGACTGTCACAAAATCCACTTTTTTTTTTCTTCCAAGCCTGAAACATATTTTAAGAGCATAAAAGGCTACATTAAACCAGTAAAGGTGGGTACGCATCAGGTTCTAATGAAAACATCATGAAACAATGAAATCAACTGCCCTGAGCCAGTTTTTTAAAGAACATCCTTGAAACTATGTTGACTTTCACAAAATCCACTTTTGGCCTCTTCCAAGGCTGAAACGTATTTTAAGAGCATAAAAGGCTGAGAATGTACCGTAAACCAGTAAAGGTGGGTAAGCAGGTTGTAATGAAAACATCATGAAACAGTGAAATCCACTGCCCTAAGCCAGTTTTTTGAAACTCTGTTTACTTTCACAAAATCCACTTTTGGACTCTTTCAAGCCTGAAACGTATTTTAAGAGCATAAAAGGCTACATTAAACCAGTAAAGGTGGGTACGCATCAGGTTCTAATGAAAACATCATGAAACAATGAAATCAACTGCCCTGAGCCAGTTTTTTAAAGAACATCCTTGAAACTATGTTGACTTTCACAAAATCCACTTTTGGCCTCTTCCAAGCCTGAAACGTATTTTAAGAGCATAAAAGGCTGAGAATGTACCGTAAACCAGTAAAGGTGGGTAAGCAGGTTGTAATGAAAACATCATGAAACAGTGAAATCAACTGCCCTGAGCCAGTTTTCTGAAACTATGTTGACTTTCACAAAATCCACTTTTGGCCTCTTCCAAGCCTGAAACGTATTTTAAGAGCATAACAGGCTAAGAATGTACCGTAAACCAATAAAGGTGTGTAAGAATCAGTTTCTATCGAAAACATCATGAAACAGTGAAATCAACTGCCCTAAGCCCGTTTTTTGAAACTATGTTTACTTTCACAAAATCCACTTTTGGCCTCTTCCAAGCCTCAAATGTATTTTAAGAGCAGAAAAGGCTGAGAATATACCGTAAACCAGTAAAGGTGGGTAATCATCAGGTTCTAATGAAAACATCATGAAACTGAACTGCCCTGAGCCAGTTTTTTGAAGAACATCCTTGAAACTATGTTTACTTTCACAAAATCCACTTTTGGCCTTTTCCAAGCCTGAAACGTATTCAGCAGAAAAGGCTGAGAATATACCGTAAACCAGTAAAGGTGGGTGAGCAGGTTGTAATGAAAACATCATGAAACAGTGAAATCAACTGCCCTGAGCCAGTTTTCTGAAACTATGTTGACTTTCACAAAATCCACTTTTGGCCTCTTCCAAGTCTGAAACGTATTTTAAGAGCATAAAAGGCTGAGAATGTACCGTAAACCAGTAAAGGTGGGTAAGCAGATTGTAATGAAAACATCATGAAACAGTGAAATCCACTGCCCTGAGCCAGTTTTTTGAAACTATGTTTACTTTCACAAAATCCACTTTTGGACTCTTTCAAGCCTGAAACGTATTTTAACAACATAAAAGGCTACATTAAACCAGTAAAGGTAGGTACGCATCAGGTTCTAATGAAAACATCATGAAACAATGAAATCAACTGCCCTGAGCCAGTTTTCTGAAACTATGTTTACTTTCACAAAATCCACTTTTGGCCTCTTCCAAGCCTCAAACGTATTTTAAGAGCAGAAAAGGCTGAGAATATACCGTAAACCAGTAAAGGTGGGTAATCATCAGGTTCTAATGAAAACATCATGAAACTGAACTGCCCTGAGCCAGTTTTTTGAAGAACATCCTTGAAACCATGTTTACTTTCACAAAATCCACTTTTGGCCTTTTCCAAGCCTGAAACGTATTCAGCAGAAAAGGCTGAGAATATACCGTAAACCAGTAAAGGTGGGTGAGCAGGTTGTAATGAAAACATCATGAAACAGTGAAATCAACTGCCCTGAGCCAGTTTTCTGAAACTATGTTGACTTTCACAAAATCCACTTTTGGCCTCTTCCAAGTCTGAAACGTATTTTAAGAGCATAAAAGGCTGAGAATGTACCGTAAACCAGTAAAGGTGGGTAAGCAGGTTGTAATGAAAACATCATGAAACAGTGAAATCAACTGCCCTGAGCCAGTTTTCTGAAACTATGTTTACTTTCACAAAATCCACTTTTGGCCTCTTCCAAGCCTCAAACGTATTTTAAGAGCAGAAAAGGCTGAGAATATACCGTAAACCAGTAAAGGTGGGTAATCATCAGGTTCTAATGAAAACATCATGAAACTGAACTGCCCTGAGCCAGTTTTTTGAAGAACATCCTTGAAACTGTTTACTTTCACAAAATCCACTTTTGGCCTTTTCCAAGCCTGAAACGTATTCAGCAGAAAAGGCTGAGAATATACCGTAAACCAGTAAAGGTGGGTGAGCAGGTTGTAATGAAAACATCATGAAACAGTGAAATCAACTGCCCTGAGCCAGTTTTCTGAAACTATGTTGACTTTCACAAAATCCACTTTTGGCCTCTTCCAAGTCTGAAACGTATTTTAAGAGCATAAAAGGCTGAGAATGTACCGTAAACCAGTAAAGGTGGGTAAGCAGGTTGTAATGAAAACATCATGAAACAGTGAAATCCACTGCCCTAAGCCAGTTTTTTGAAACTATGTTTACTTTCACAAAATCCACTATTGGCCTCTTCCAAGCTTGAAACGTATTTTAAGAGCATAAAAGGCTGAGAATGTACCGTAAACCAGTAAAGGTGGGTAAGCAGGTTGTAATGAAACAGTGAAATCAACTGCCCTGAGCCAGTTTTCTGAAACTATGTTTACTTTCACAAAATCCACTTTTGGACTCTTTCAAGCCTGAAACGTATTTTAACAACATAAAAGGCTACATTAAACCAGTAAAGGTAGGTACGCATCAGGTTCTAATGAAAACATCATGAAACAATGAAATCAACTGCCCTGAGCCAGTGTTTTGAAGAACATCCTTGAAACTATGTTTACTTTCACAAAATCCACTTTTTGCCTTTTCCAAGCCTGAAACGTATTTTAAGAGCATAAAAGGCTGAGAATGTACCGTAAACCAGTAAAGGTGGGTAAGCAGGTTGTAATGAAAACATCATGAAACAGTGAAATCAACTGCCCTGAGCCAGTTTTCTGAAACTATGTTTACTTTCACAAAATCCACTTTTGGCCTCTTCCAAGCCTCAAACGTATTTTAAGAGCAGAAAAGGCTGAGAATATACCGTAAACCAGTAAAGGTGGGTAATCATCAGGTTCTAATGAAAACATCATGAAACTGAACTGCCCTGAGCCAGTTTTTTGAAGAACATCCTTGAAACTATGTTTACTTTCACAAAATCCACTTTTGGCCTTTTCCAAGCCTGAAACGTATTTTAAGAGCATAAAAGGCTGAGAATGTACCGTAAACCAGTAAAGGTGGGTAAGCCGGTTGTAATGAAAACATCATGAAACAGTGAAATCCACTGCCCTAAGCCAGTTTTTTGAAACTATGTTTACTTTCACAAAATCCACTTTTGGCCTCTTCCAAGCTTGAAACGTATTTTAAGAGCATAAAAGGCTGAGAATGTACCGTAAACCAGTAAAGGTGGGTAAGCAGGTTGTAATGAAACAGTGAAATCAACTGCCCTGAGCCAGTTTTCTGAAACTATGTTTACTTTCACAAAATCCACTTTTGGACTCTTTCAAGCCTGAAACGTATTTTAACAACATAAAAGGCTACATTAAACCAGTAAAGGTAGGTACGCATCAAGTTCTAATGAAAACATCATGAAACAATGAAATCAACTGCCCTGAGCCAGTGTTTTGAAGAACATCCTTGAAACTATGTTTACTTTCACAAAATCCACTTTTTGCCTTTTCCAAGCCTGAAACGTATTTTAAGAGCATAAAAGGCTGAGAATGTACCGTAAACCAGTAAAGGTGGGTAAGCAGGTTGTAATGAAAACATCATGAAACAGTGAAATCAACTGCCCTGAGCCAGTTTTCTGAAACTATGTTTACTTTCACAAAATCCACTTTTGGCCTTTTCCAAGCCTGAAACGTATTTTAAGAGCATAAAAGGCTGAGAATGTACCGTAAACCAGTAAAGGTGGGTAAGCAGGTTGTAATGAAAACATCATGAAACAGTGAAATCAACTGCCCTGAGCCAGTTTTCTGAAACTATGTTTACTTTCACAAAATCCACTTTTGGCCTCTTCCAAGCCTCAAACGTATTTTAAGAGCAGAAAAGGCTGAGAATATACCGTAAACCAGTAAAGGTGGGTAATCATCAGGTTCTAATGAAAACATCATGAAACTGAACTGCCCTGAGCCAGTTTTTTGAAGAACATCCTTGAAACTATGTTTACTTTCACAAAATCCACTTTTGGCCTTTTCCAAGCCTGAAACGTATTTTAAGAGCATAAAAGGCTGAGAATGTACCGTAAACCAGTAAAGGTGGGTAAGCCGGTTGTAATGAAAACATCATGAAACAGTGAAATCCACTGCCCTAAGCCAGTTTTTTGAAACTATGTTTACTTTCACAAAATCCACTTTTGGCCTCTTCCAAGCTTGAAACGTATTTTAAGAGCATAAAAGGCTGAGAATGTACCGTAAACCAGTAAAGGTGGGTAAGCAGGTTGTAATGAAACAGTGAAATCAACTGCCCTGAGCCAGTTTTCTGAAACTATGTTTACTTTCACAAAATCCACTTTTGGACTCTTTCAAGCCTGAAACGTATTTTAACAACATAAAAGGCTACATTAAACCAGTAAAGGTAGGTACGCATCAAGTTCTAATGAAAACATCATGAAACAATGAAATCAACTGCCCTGAGCCAGTGTTTTGAAGAACATCCTTGAAACTATGTTTACTTTCACAAAATCCACTTTTTGCCTTTTCCAAGCCTGAAACGTATTTTAAGAGCATAAAAGGCTGAGAATGTACCGTAAACCAGTAAAGGTGGGTAAGCAGGTTGTAATGAAAACATCATGAAACAGTGAAATCAACTGCCCTGAGCCAGTTTTCTGAAACTATGTTTACTTTCACAAAATCCACTTTTGGCCTTTTCCAAGCCTGAAACGTATTTTAAGAGCATAAAAGGCTGAGAATATACCGTAAACCAGTAAAGGTGGGTAATCATCAGGTTCTAATGAAAACATCATGAAACTGAACTGCCCTGAGCCAGTTTTTTGAAGAACATCCTTGAAACTATGTTTACTTTCACAAAATCCACTTTTGGCCTTTTCCAAGCCTGAAACGTATTCAGCAGAAAAGGCTGAGAATATACCGTAAACCAGTAAAGGTGGGTGAGCAGGTTGTAATGAAAACATCATGAAACAGTGAAATCAACTGCCCTGAGCCAGTTTTCTGAAACTATGTTGACTTTCACAAAATCCACTTTTGGCCTCTTCCAAGTCTGAAATGTATTTTAAGAGCATAAAAGGCTGAGAATGTACCGTAAACCAGTAAAGGTGGGTAAGCAGGTTGTAATGAAAACATCATGAAACAGTGAAATCAACTGCCCTGAGCCAGTTTTCTGAAACTATGTTGACTTTCACAAAATCCACTTTTGGCCTCTTCCAAGTCTGAAACGTATTTTAAGAGCATAAAAGGCTGAGAATGTACCGTAAACCAGTAAAGGTGGGTAAGCAGGTTGTAATGAAAACATCATGAAACAGTGAAATCAACTGCCCTGAGCCAGTTTTCTGAAACTATGTTGACTTTCACAAAATCCACTTTTGGCCTCTTTCAAGCCTGAAACGTATTTTAAGAGCATAAAAGGCTACATTAAACCAGTAAAGGTGGGTACGCATCAGGTTCTAATGAAAACATCATGAAACAATGAAATCAACTGCCCTGAGCCAGTTTTCTGAAACTATGTTTACTTTCACAAAATCCACTTTTGGCCTCTTCCAAGCCTCAAACGTATTTTAAGAGCAGAAAAGGCTGAGAATATACCGTAAACCAGTAAAGGTGGGTAATCATCAGGTTCTAATGAAAACATCATGAAACTGAACTGCCCTGAGCCAGTTTTTTGAAGAACATCCTTGAAACCATGTTTACTTTCACAAAATCCACTTTTGGCCTTTTCCAAGCCTGAAACGTATTCAGCAGAAAAGGCTGAGAATATACCGTAAACCAGTAAAGGTGGGTGAGCAGGTTGTAATGAAAACATCATGAAACAGTGAAATCAACTGCCCTGAGCCAGTTTTCTGAAACTATGTTGACTTTCACAAAATCCACTTTTGGCCTCTTCCAAGTCTGAAACGTATTTTAAGAGCATAAAAGGCTGAGAATGTACCGTAAACCAGTAAAGGTGGGTAAGCAGGTTGTAATGAAAACATCATAAAACAGTGAAATCCACTGCCCTAAGCCAGTTTTTTGAAACTATGTTTACTTTCACAAAATCCACTATTGGCCTCTTACAAGCTTGAAACGTATTTTAAGAGAATAAAAGACTGAGAATGTACCGTAAACCAGTAAAGGTGGGTAAGCCGGTTGTAATGAAAACATCATGAAACAGTGAAATCCACTGCCCTAAGCCAGTTTTTTGAAACTATGTTTACTTTCACAAAATCCACTTTTGGCCTCTTCCAAGCTTGAAACGTATTTTAAGAGCATAAAAGGCTGAGAATGTACCGTAAACCAGTAAAGGTGGGTAAGCAGGTTGTAATGAAACAGTGAAATCAACTGCCCTGAGCCAGTTTTCTGAAACTATGTTTACTTTCACAAAATCCACTTTTGGACTCTTTCAAGCCTGAAACGTATTTTAACAACATAAAAGGCTACATTAAACCAGTAAAGGTAGGTACGCATCAGGTTCTAATGAAAACATCATGAAACAATGAAATCAACTGCCCTGAGCCAGTGTTTTGAAGAACATCCTTGAAACTATGTTTACTTTCACAAAATCCACTTTTGGCCTCTTCCAAGTCTGAAACGTATTTTAAGAGCATAAAAGGCTGAGAATGTACCGTAAACCAGTAAAGGTGGGTAAGCAGGTTGTAATGAAAACATCATAAAACAGTGAAATCCACTGCCCTAAGCCAGTTTTTTGAAACTATGTTTACTTTCACAAAATCCACTATTGGCCTCTTACAAGCTTGAAACGTATTTTAAGAGAATAAAAGGCTGAGAATGTACCGTAAACCAGTAAAGGTGGGTAAGCCGGTTGTAATGAAAACATCATGAAACAGTGAAATCCACTGCCCTAAGCCAGTTTTTTGAAACTATGTTTACTTTCACAAAATCCACTTTTGGCCTCTTCCAAGCTTGAAACGTATTTTAAGAGCATAAAAGGCTGAGAATGTACCGTAAACCAGTAAAGGTGGGTAAGCAGGTTGTAATGAAACAGTGAAATCAACTGCCCTGAGCCAGTTTTCTGAAACTATGTTTACTTTCACAAAATCCACTTTTGGACTCTTTCAAGCCTGAAACGTATTTTAACAACATAAAAGGCTACATTAAACCAGTAAAGGTAGGTACGCATCAGGTTCTAATGAAAACATCATGAAACAATGAAATCAACTGCCCTGAGCCAGTGTTTTGAAGAACATCCTTGAAACTATGTTTACTTTCACAAAATCCACTTTTGGCCTTTTCCAAGCCTGAAACGTATTTTAAGAGCATAAAAGGCTGAGAATGTACCGTAAACCAGTAAAGGTGGGTAAGCAGGTTGTAATGAAAACATCATGAAACAGTGAAATCAACTGCCCTGAGCCAGTTTTCTGAAACTATGTTTACTTTCACAAAATCCACTTTTGGCCTCTTCCAAGCCTCAAACGTATTTTAAGAGCAGAAAAGGCTGAGAATGTACCGTAAACCAATAAATGTGTGTAAGCAGGTTGTAATGAAAACATCATGAAACAGTGAAATCAACTGCCCTGAGCCAGTTTTCTGAAACTATGTTGACTTTCACAAAATCCACTTTTGGCCTCCTCCAAGCCTGAAACGTATTTTAAGAGCAAAAAAGGCTACATTAAACCAGTAAAGGTGGGTACGCATCAGGTTCTAATGAAAACATCATGAAACAATGAAATCAACTGCCCTGAGCCAGTTTTCTGAAACTATGTTTACTTTCACAAAATCCACTTTTGGCCTCTTCCAAGCCTCAAACGTATTTTAAGAGCAGAAAAGGCTGAGAATATACCGTAAACCAGTAAAGGTGGGTAATCATCAGGTTCTAATGAAAACATCATGAAACTGAACTGCCCTGAGCCAGTTTTTTGAAGAACATCCTTGAAACCATGTTTACTTTCACAAAATCCACTTTTGGCCTTTTCCAAGCCTGAAACGTATTCAGCAGAAAAGGCTGAGAATATACCGTAAACCAGTAAAGGTGGGTGAGCAGGTTGTAATGAAAACATCATGAAACAGTGAAATCAACTGCCCTGAGCCAGTTTTCTGAAACTATGTTGACTTTCACAAAATCCACTTTTGGCCTCTTCCAAGTCTGAAACGTATTTTAAGAGCATAAAAGGCTGAGAATGTACCGTAAACCAGTAAAGGTGGGTAAGCAGGTTGTAATGAAAACATCATAAAACAGTGAAATCCACTGCCCTAAGCCAGTTTTTTGAAACTATGTTTACTTTCACAAAATCCACTATTGGCCTCTTACAAGCTTGAAACGTATTTTAAGAGAATAAAAGGCTGAGAATGTACCGTAAACCAGTAAAGGTGGGTAAGCAGGTTGTAATGAAACAGTGAAATCAACTGCCCTGAGCCAGTTTTCTGAAACTATGTTTACTTTCACAAAATCCACTTTTGGACTCTTTCAAGCCTGAAACGTATTTTAACAACATAAAAGGCTACATTAAACCAGTAAAGGTAGGTACGCATCAGGTTCTAATGAAAACATCATGAAACAATAAAATCAACTGCCCTGAGCCAGTGTTTTGAAGAACATCCTTGAAACTATGTTTACTTTCACAAAATCCACTTTTGGCCTTTTCCAAGCCTGAAACGTATTTTAAGAGCATAAAAGGCTGAGAATGTACCGTAAACCAGTAAAGGTGGGTAAGCAGGTTGTAATGAAAACATCATGAAACAGTGAAATCAACTGCCCTGAGCCAGTTTTCTGAAACTATGTTTACTTTCACAAAATCCACTTTTGGCCTCTTCCAAGCCTCAAACGTATTTTAAGAGCAGAAAAGGCTGAGAATGTACCGTAAACCAATAAATGTGTGTAAGCAGGTTGTAATGAAAACATCATGAAACAGTGAAATCAACTGCCCTGAGCCAGTTTTCTGAAACTATGTTGACTTTCACAAAATCCACTTTTGGCCTCCTCCAAGCCTGAAACGTATTTTAAGAGCAAAAAAGGCTACATTAAACCAGTAAAGGTGGGTACGCATCAGGTTCTAATGAAAACATCATGAAACAATGAAATCAACTGCCCTGAGCCAGTTTTCTGAAACTATGTTTACTTTCACAAAATCCACTTTTGGCCTCTTCCAAGCCTCAAACGTATTTTAAGAGCAGAAAAGGCTGAGAATATACCGTAAACCAGTAAAGGTGGGTAATCATCAGGTTCTAATGAAAACATCATGAAACTGAACTGCCCTGAGCCAGTTTTTTGAAGAACATCCTTGAAACCATGTTTACTTTCACAAAATCCACTTTTGGCCTTTTCCAAGCCTGAAACGTATTCAGCAGAAAAGGCTGAGAATATACCGTAAACCAGTAAAGGTGGGTGAGCAGGTTGTAATGAAAACATCATGAAACAGTGAAATCAACTGCCCTGAGCCAGTTTTCTGAAACTATGTTGACTTTCACAAAATCCACTTTTGGCCTCTTCCAAGTCTGAAACGTATTTTAAGAGCATAAAAGGCTGAGAATGTACCGTAAACCAGTAAAGGTGGGTAAGCAGGTTGTAATGAAAACATCATGAAACAGTGAAATCCACTGCCCTAAGCCAGTTTTTTGAAACTATGTTTACTTTCACAAAATCCACTATTGGCCTCTTCCAAGCTTGAAACATATTTTAAGAGCATAAAAGGCTGAGAATGTACCGTAAACCAGTAAAGGTGGGTAAGCCGGTTGTAATGAAAACATCATGAATGAGTGAAATCCACTGCCCTAAGCCAGTTTTTTGAAACTATGTTTACTTTCACAAAATCCACTTTTGGCCTCTTCCAAGCTTGAAACGTATTTTAAGAGCATAAAAGGCTGAGAATGTACCGTAAACCAGTAAAGGTGGGTAAGCAGGTTGTAATGAAACAGTGAAATCAACTGCCCTGAGCCAGTTTTCTGAAACTATGTTTACTTTCACAAAATCCACTTTTGGACTCTTTCAAGCCTGAAACGTATTTTAACAACATAAAAGGCTACATTAAACCAGTAAAGGTAGGTACGCATCAGGTTCTAATGAAAACATCATGAAACAGTGAAATCAACTGCCCTGAGCCAGTTTTCTGAAACTATGTTTACTTTCACAAAATCCACTTTTGGCCTCTTCCAAGCCTCAAACGTATTTTAAGAGCAGAAAAGGCTGAGAATATACCGTAAACCAGTAAAGGTGGGTAATCATCAGGTTCTAATGAAAACATCATGAAACTGAACTGCCCTGAGCCAGTTTTTTGAAGAACATCCTTGAAACTATGTTTACTTTCACAAAATCCACTTTTGGCCTTTTCCAAGCCTGAAACGTATTCAGCAGAAAAGGCTGAGAATATACCGTAAACCAGTAAAGGTGGGTGAGCAGGTTGTAATGAAAACATCATGAAACAGTGAAATCAACTGCCCTGAGCCAGTTTTCTGAAACTATGTTTACTTTCACAAAATCCACTTTTGGCCTCTTCCAAGCCTCAAACGTATTTTAAGAGCAGAAAAGGCTGAGAATATACCGTAAACCAGTAAAGGTGGGTAATCATCAGGTTCTAATGAAAACATCATGAAACTGAACTGCCCTTAGCCAGTTTTTTGAAGAACATCCTTGAAACTATGTTTACTTTCACAAAATCCACTTTTGGCCTTTTCCAAGCCTGAAACGTATTCAGCAGAAAAGGCTGAGAATATACCGTAAACCAGTAAAGGTGGGTGAGCAGGTTGTAATGAAAACATCATGAAACAGTGAAATCAACTGCCCTGAGCCAGTTTTCTGAAACTATGTTGACTTTCACAAAATCCACTTTTGGCCTCTTCCAAGTCTGAAACGTATTTTAAGAGCATAAAAGGCTGAGAATGTACCGTAAACCAGTAAAGGTGGGTAAGCAGGTTGTAATGAAAACATCATGAAACAGTGAAATCAACTGCCCTGAGCCAGTTTTCTGAAACTATGTTTACTTTCACAAAATCCACTTTTGGCCTCTTCCAAGCCTCAAACGTATTTTAAGAGCAGAAAAGGCTGAGAATATACCATAAACCAGTAAAGGTGGGTAATCATCAGGTTCTAATGAAAACATCATGAAACTGAACTGCCCTGAGCCAGTTTTTTGAAGAACATCCTTGAAACTATGTTTACTTTCACAAAATCCACTTTTGGCCTTTTCCAAGCCTGAAACGTATTCAGCAGAAAAGGCTGAGAATATACCGTAAACCAGTAAAGGTGGGTGAGCAGGTTGTAATGAAAACATCATGAAACAGTGAAATCAACTGCCCTGAGCCAGTTTTCTGAAACTATGTTGACTTTCACAAAATCCACTTTTGGCCTCTTCCAAGTCTGAAACGTATTTTAAGAGCATAAAAGGCTGAGAATGTACCGTAAACCAGTAAAGGTGGGTAAGCAGGTTGTAATGAAAACATCATGAAACAGTGAAATCAACTGCCCTGAGCCAGTTTTCTGAAACTATGTTTACTTTCACAAAATCCACTTTTGGCCTCTTCCAAGCCTCAAACGTATTTTAAGAGCAGAAAAGGCTGAGAATATACCATAAACCAGTAAAGGTGGGTAATCATCAGGTTCTAATGAAAACATCATGAAACTGAACTGCCCTGAGCCAGTTTTTTGAAGAACATCCTTGAAACTATGTTTACTTTCACAAAATCCACTTTTGGCCTTTTCCAAGCCTGAAACGTATTCAGCAGAAAAGGCTGAGAATATACCGTAAACCAGTAAAGGTGGGTGAGCAGGTTGTAATGAAAACATCATGAAACAGTGAAATCAACTGCCCTGAGCCAGTTTTCTGAAACTATGTTGACTTTCACAAAATCCACTTTTGGCCTCTTCCAAGTCTGAAACGTATTTTAAGAGCATAAAAGGCTGAGAATGTACCGTAAACCAGTAAAGGTGGGTAAGCAGGTTGTAATGAAAACATCATGAAACAGTGAAATCCACTGCACTAAGCCAGTTTTTTGAAACTATGTTTACTTTCACAAAATCCACTATTGGCCTCTTCCAAGCTTGAAACGTATTTTAAGAGCATAAAAGGCTGAGAATGTACCGTAAACCAGTAAAGGTGGGTAAGCAGGTTGTAATGAAACAGTGAAATCAACTGCCCTGAGCCAGTTTTCTGAAACTATGTTTACTTTCACAAAATCCACTTTTGGACTCTTTCAAGCCTGAAACGTATTTTAACAACATAAAAGGCTACATTAAACCAGTAAAGGTAGGTACGCATCAGGTTCTAATGAAAACATCATGAAACAATGAAATCAACTGCCCTGAGCCAGTGTTTTGAAGAACATCCTTGAAACTATGTTTACTTTCACAAAATCCACTTTTTGCCTTTTCCAAGCCTGAAACGTATTTTAAGAGCATAAAAGGCTGAGAATGTACCGTAAACCAGTAAAGGTGGGTAAGCAGGTTGTAATGAAAACATCATGAAACAGTGAAATCAACTGCCCTGAGCCAGTTTTCTGAAACTATGTTTACTTTCACAAAATCCACTTTTGGACTCTTTCAAGCCTGAAACGTATTTTAACAACATAAAAGGCTACATTAAACCAGTAAAGGTAGGTACGCATCAAGTTCTAATGAAAACATCATGAAACAATGAAATCAACTGCCCTGAGCCAGTGTTTTGAAGAACATCCTTGAAACTATGTTTACTTTCACAAAATCCACTTTTTGCCTTTTCCAAGCCTGAAACGTATTTTAAGAGCATAAAAGGCTGAGAATGTACCGTAAACCAGTAAAGGTGGGTAAGCAGGTTGTAATGAAAACATCATGAAACAGTGAAATCAACTGCCCTGAGCCAGTTTTCTGAAACTATGTTTACTTTCACAAAATCCACTTTTGGCCTTTTCCAAGCCTGAAACGTATTTTAAGAGCATAAAAGGCTGAGAATATACCGTAAACCAGTAAAGGTGGGTAATCATCAGGTTCTAATGAAAACATCATGAAACTGAACTGCCCTGAGCCAGTTTTTTGAAGAACATCCTTGAAACTATGTTTACTTTCACAAAATCCACTTTTGGCCTTTTCCAAGCCTGAAACGTATTCAGCAGAAAAGGCTGAGAATATACCGTAAACCAGTAAAGGTGGGTGAGCAGGTTGTAATGAAAACATCATGAAACAGTGAAATCAACTGCCCTGAGCCAGTTTTCTGAAACTATGTTGACTTTCACAAAATCCACTTTTGGCCTCTTCCAAGTCTGAAACGTATTTTAAGAGCATAAAAGGCTGAGAATGTACCGTAAACCAGTAAAGGTGGGTAAGCAGGTTGTAATGAAAACATCATGAAACAGTGAAATCAACTGCCCTGAGCCAGTTTTCTGAAACTATGTTGACTTTCACAAAATCCACTTTTGGCCTCTTCCAAGTCTGAAACGTATTTTAAGAGCATAAAAGGCTGAGAATGTACCGTAAACCAGTAAAGGTGGGTAAGCAGGTTGTAATGAAAACATCATGAAACAGTGAAATCAACTGCCCTGAGCCAGTTTTCTGAAACTATGTTGACTTTCACAAAATCCACTTTTGGCCTCTTTCAAGCCTGAAACGTATTTTAAGAGCATAAAAGGCTACATTAAACCAGTAAAGGTGGGTACGCATCAGGTTCTAATGAAAACATCATGAAACAATGAAATCAACTGCCCTGAGCCAGTTTTTTAAAGAACATCCTTGAAACTATGTTGACTTTCACAAAATCCACTTTTGGCCTCTTCCAAGCCTGAAACGTATTTTAAGAGCATAAAAGGCTGAGAATGTACCGTAAACCAGTAAAGGTGAGTAAGCAGGTTGTAATGAAAACATCATGAAACAGTGAAATCAACTGCCCTAAGCCAGTTTTTTGAAACTATGTTTACTTTCACAAAATCCACTTTTGGCCTCTTTCAAGCCTGAAACGTATTTTAACAACATAAAAGGCTACATTAAACCAGTAAAGGTGGGTACGCATCAGGTTCTAATGAAAACATCATGAAACAATGAAATCAACTGCCCTGAGCCAGTTTTCTGAAACTATGTTTACTTTCACAAAATCCACTTTTGGCCTCTTCCAAGCCTCAAACGTATTTTAAGAGCAGAAAAGGCTGAGAATATACCGTAAACCAGTAAAGGTGGGTAATCATCAGGTTCTAATGAAAACATCATGAAACTGAACTGCCCTGAGCCAGTTTTTTGAAGAACATCCTTGAAACCATGTTTACTTTCACAAAATCCACTTTTGGCCTTTTCCAAGCCTGAAACGTATTCAGCAGAAAAGGCTGAGAATATACCGTAAACCAGTAAAGGTGGGTGAGCAGGTTGTAATGAAAACATCATGAAACAGTGAAATCAACTGCCCTGAGCCAGTTTTCTGAAACTATGTTGACTTTCACAAAATCCACTTTTGGCCTCTTCCAAGTCTGAAACGTATTTTAAGAGCATAAAAGGCTGAGAATGTACCGTAAACCAGTAAAGGTGGGTAAGCAGGTTGTAATGAAAACATCATAAAACAGTGAAATCCACTGCCCTAAGCCAGTTTTTTGAAACTATGTTTACTTTCACAAAATCCACTATTGGCCTCTTACAAGCTTGAAACGTATTTTAAGAGAATAAAAGACTGAGAATGTACCGTAAACCAGTAAAGGTGGGTAAGCCGGTTGTAATGAAAACATCATGAAACAGTGAAATCCACTGCCCTAAGCCAGTTTTTTGAAACTATGTTTACTTTCACAAAATCCACTTTTGGCCTCTTCCAAGCTTGAAACGTATTTTAAGAGCATAAAAGGCTGAGAATGTACCGTAAACCAGTAAAGGTGGGTAAGCAGGTTGTAATGAAACAGTGAAATCAACTGCCCTGAGCCAGTTTTCTGAAACTATGTTTACTTTCACAAAATCCACTTTTGGACTCTTTCAAGCCTGAAACGTATTTTAACAACATAAAAGGCTACATTAAACCAGTAAAGGTAGGTACGCATCAGGTTCTAATGAAAACATCATGAAACAATGAAATCAACTGCCCTGAGCCAGTGTTTTGAAGAACATCCTTGAAACTATGTTTACTTTCACAAAATCCACTTTTGGCCTCTTCCAAGTCTGAAACGTATTTTAAGAGCATAAAAGGCTGAGAATGTACCGTAAACCAGTAAAGGTGGGTAAGCAGGTTGTAATGAAAACATCATAAAACAGTGAAATCCACTGCCCTAAGCCAGTTTTTTGAAACTATGTTTACTTTCACAAAATCCACTATTGGCCTCTTACAAGCTTGAAACGTATTTTAAGAGAATAAAAGGCTGAGAATGTACCGTAAACCAGTAAAGGTGGGTAAGCCGGTTGTAATGAAAACATCATGAAACAGTGAAATCCACTGCCCTAAGCCAGTTTTTTGAAACTATGTTTACTTTCACAAAATCCACTTTTGGCCTCTTCCAAGCTTGAAACGTATTTTAAGAGCATAAAAGGCTGAGAATGTACCGTAAACCAGTAAAGGTGGGTAAGCAGGTTGTAATGAAACAGTGAAATCAACTGCCCTGAGCCAGTTTTCTGAAACTATGTTTACTTTCACAAAATCCACTTTTGGACTCTTTCAAGCCTGAAACGTATTTTAACAACATAAAAGGCTACATTAAACCAGTAAAGGTAGGTACGCATCAGGTTCTAATGAAAACATCATGAAACAATGAAATCAACTGCCCTGAGCCAGTGTTTTGAAGAACATCCTTGAAACTATGTTTACTTTCACAAAATCCACTTTTGGCCTTTTCCAAGCCTGAAACGTATTTTAAGAGCATAAAAGGCTGAGAATGTACCGTAAACCAGTAAAGGTGGGTAAGCAGGTTGTAATGAAAACATCATGAAACAGTGAAATCAACTGCCCTGAGCCAGTTTTCTGAAACTATGTTTACTTTCACAAAATCCACTTTTGGCCTCTTCCAAGCCTCAAACGTATTTTAAGAGCAGAAAAGGCTGAGAATGTACCGTAAACCAATAAATGTGTGTAAGCAGGTTGTAATGAAAACATCATGAAACAGTGAAATCAACTGCCCTGAGCCAGTTTTCTGAAACTATGTTGACTTTCACAAAATCCACTTTTGGCCTCCTCCAAGCCTGAAACGTATTTTAAGAGCAAAAAAGGCTACATTAAACCAGTAAAGGTGGGTACGCATCAGGTTCTAATGAAAACATCATGAAACAATGAAATCAACTGCCCTGAGCCAGTTTTCTGAAACTATGTTTACTTTCACAAAATCCACTTTTGGCCTCTTCCAAGCCTCAAACGTATTTTAAGAGCAGAAAAGGCTGAGAATATACCGTAAACCAGTAAAGGTGGGTAATCATCAGGTTCTAATGAAAACATCATGAAACTGAACTGCCCTGAGCCAGTTTTTTGAAGAACATCCTTGAAACCATGTTTACTTTCACAAAATCCACTTTTGGCCTTTTCCAAGCCTGAAACGTATTCAGCAGAAAAGGCTGAGAATATACCGTAAACCAGTAAAGGTGGGTGAGCAGGTTGTAATGAAAACATCATGAAACAGTGAAATCAACTGCCCTGAGCCAGTTTTCTGAAACTATGTTGACTTTCACAAAATCCACTTTTGGCCTCTTCCAAGTCTGAAACGTATTTTAAGAGCATAAAAGGCTGAGAATGTACCGTAAACCAGTAAAGGTGGGTAAGCAGGTTGTAATGAAAACATCATAAAACAGTGAAATCCACTGCCCTAAGCCAGTTTTTTGAAACTATGTTTACTTTCACAAAATCCACTATTGGCCTCTTACAAGCTTGAAACGTATTTTAAGAGAATAAAAGGCTGAGAATGTACCGTAAACCAGTAAAGGTGGGTAAGCAGGTTGTAATGAAACAGTGAAATCAACTGCCCTGAGCCAGTTTTCTGAAACTATGTTTACTTTCACAAAATCCACTTTTGGACTCTTTCAAGCCTGAAACGTATTTTAACAACATAAAAGGCTACATTAAACCAGTAAAGGTAGGTACGCATCAGGTTCTAATGAAAACATCATGAAACAATAAAATCAACTGCCCTGAGCCAGTGTTTTGAAGAACATCCTTGAAACTATGTTTACTTTCACAAAATCCACTTTTGGCCTTTTCCAAGCCTGAAACGTATTTTAAGAGCATAAAAGGCTGAGAATGTACCGTAAACCAGTAAAGGTGGGTAAGCAGGTTGTAATGAAAACATCATGAAACAGTGAAATCAACTGCCCTGAGCCAGTTTTCTGAAACTATGTTTACTTTCACAAAATCCACTTTTGGCCTCTTCCAAGCCTCAAACGTATTTTAAGAGCAGAAAAGGCTGAGAATGTACCGTAAACCAATAAATGTGTGTAAGCAGGTTGTAATGAAAACATCATGAAACAGTGAAATCAACTGCCCTGAGCCAGTTTTCTGAAACTATGTTGACTTTCACAAAATCCACTTTTGGCCTCCTCCAAGCCTGAAACGTATTTTAAGAGCAAAAAAGGCTACATTAAACCAGTAAAGGTGGGTACGCATCAGGTTCTAATGAAAACATCATGAAACAATGAAATCAACTGCCCTGAGCCAGTTTTCTGAAACTATGTTTACTTTCACAAAATCCACTTTTGGCCTCTTCCAAGCCTCAAACGTATTTTAAGAGCAGAAAAGGCTGAGAATATACCGTAAACCAGTAAAGGTGGGTAATCATCAGGTTCTAATGAAAACATCATGAAACTGAACTGCCCTGAGCCAGTTTTTTGAAGAACATCCTTGAAACCATGTTTACTTTCACAAAATCCACTTTTGGCCTTTTCCAAGCCTGAAACGTATTCAGCAGAAAAGGCTGAGAATATACCGTAAACCAGTAAAGGTGGGTGAGCAGGTTGTAATGAAAACATCATGAAACAGTGAAATCAACTGCCCTGAGCCAGTTTTCTGAAACTATGTTGACTTTCACAAAATCCACTTTTGGCCTCTTCCAAGTCTGAAACGTATTTTAAGAGCATAAAAGGCTGAGAATGTACCGTAAACCAGTAAAGGTGGGTAAGCAGGTTGTAATGAAAACATCATGAAACAGTGAAATCCACTGCCCTAAGCCAGTTTTTTGAAACTATGTTTACTTTCACAAAATCCACTATTGGCCTCTTCCAAGCTTGAAACATATTTTAAGAGCATAAAAGGCTGAGAATGTACCGTAAACCAGTAAAGGTGGGTAAGCCGGTTGTAATGAAAACATCATGAATGAGTGAAATCCACTGCTCTAAGCCAGTTTTTTGAAACTATGTTTACTTTCACAAAATCCACTTTTGGCCTCTTCCAAGCTTGAAACGTATTTTAAGAGCATAAAAGGCTGAGAATGTACCGTAAACCAGTAAAGGTGGGTAAGCAGGTTGTAATGAAACAGTGAAATCAACTGCCCTGAGCCAGTTTTCTGAAACTATGTTTACTTTCACAAAATCCACTTTTGGACTCTTTCAAGCCTGAAACGTATTTTAACAACATAAAAGGCTACATTAAACCAGTAAAGGTAGGTACGCATCAGGTTCTAATGAAAACATCATGAAACAGTGAAATCAACTGCCCTGAGCCAGTTTTCTGAAACTATGTTGACTTTCACAAAATCCACTTTTGGCCTCTTCCAAGTCTGAAACGTATTTTAAGAGCATAAAAGGCTGAGAATGTACCGTAAACCAGTAAAGGTGGGTAAGCAGGTTGTAATGAAAACATCATGAAACAGTGAAATCAACTGCCCTGAGCCAGTTTTCTGAAACTATGTTTACTTTCACAAAATCCACTTTTGGCCTCTTCCAAGCCTCAAACGTATTTTAAGAGCAGAAAAGGCTGAGAATATACCATAAACCAGTAAAGGTGGGTAATCATCAGGTTCTAATGAAAACATCATGAAACTGAACTGCCCTGAGCCAGTTTTTTGAAGAACATCCTTGAAACTATGTTTACTTTCACAAAATCCACTTTTGGCCTTTTCCAAGCCTGAAACGTATTCAGCAGAAAAGGCTGAGAATATACCGTAAACCAGTAAAGGTGGGTGAGCAGGTTGTAATGAAAACATCATGAAACAGTGAAATCAACTGCCCTGAGCCAGTTTTCTGAAACTATGTTGACTTTCACAAAATCCACTTTTGGCCTCTTCCAAGTCTGAAACGTATTTTAAGAGCATAAAAGGCTGAGAATGTACCGTAAACCAGTAAAGGTGGGTAAGCAGGTTGTAATGAAAACATCATGAAACAGTGAAATCAACTGCCCTGAGCCAGTTTTCTGAAACTATGTTTACTTTCACAAAATCCACTTTTGGCCTCTTCCAAGCCTCAAACGTATTTTAAGAGCAGAAAAGGCTGAGAATATACCATAAACCAGTAAAGGTGGGTAATCATCAGGTTCTAATGAAAACATCATGAAACTGAACTGCCCTGAGCCAGTTTTTTGAAGAACATCCTTGAAACTATGTTTACTTTCACAAAATCCACTTTTGGCCTTTTCCAAGCCTGAAACGTATTCAGCAGAAAAGGCTGAGAATATACCGTAAACCAGTAAAGGTGGGTGAGCAGGTTGTAATGAAAACATCATGAAACAGTGAAATCAACTGCCCTGAGCCAGTTTTCTGAAACTATGTTGACTTTCACAAAATCCACTTTTGGCCTCTTCCAAGTCTGAAACGTATTTTAAGAGCATAAAAGGCTGAGAATGTACCGTAAACCAGTAAAGGTGGGTAAGCAGGTTGTAATGAAAACATCATGAAACAGTGAAATCCACTGCACTAAGCCAGTTTTTTGAAACTATGTTTACTTTCACAAAATCCACTATTGGCCTCTTCCAAGCTTGAAACGTATTTTAAGAGCATAAAAGGCTGAGAATGTACCGTAAACCAGTAAAGGTGGGTAAGCAGGTTGTAATGAAACAGTGAAATCAACTGCCCTGAGCCAGTTTTCTGAAACTATGTTTACTTTCACAAAATCCACTTTTGGACTCTTTCAAGCCTGAAACGTATTTTAACAACATAAAAGGCTACATTAAACCAGTAAAGGTAGGTACGCATCAGGTTCTAATGAAAACATCATGAAACAATGAAATCAACTGCCCTGAGCCAGTGTTTTGAAGAACATCCTTGAAACTATGTTTACTTTCACAAAATCCACTTTTTGCCTTTTCCAAGCCTGAAACGTATTTTAAGAGCATAAAAGGCTGAGAATGTACCGTAAACCAGTAAAGGTGGGTAAGCAGGTTGTAATGAAAACATCATGAAACAGTGAAATCAACTGCCCTGAGCCAGTTTTCTGAAACTATGTTTACTTTCACAAAATCCACTTTTGGCCTCTTCCAAGCCTCAAACGTATTTTAAGAGCAGAAAAGGCTGAGAATATACCGTAAACCAGTAAAGGTGGGTAATCATCAGGTTCTAATGAAAACATCATGAAACTGAACTGCCCTGAGCCAGTTTTTTGAAGAACATCCTTGAAACTATGTTTACTTTCACAAAATCCACTTTTGGCCTTTTCCAAGCCTGAAACGTATTTTAAGAGCATAAAAGGCTGAGAATGTACCGTAAACCAGTAAAGGTGGGTAAGCAGGTTGTAATGAAAACATCATGAAACAGTGAAATCCACTGCCCTAAGCCAGTTTTTTGAAACTATGTTTACTTTCACAAAATCCACTATTGGCCTCTTCCAAGCTTGAAACGTATTTTAAGAGCATAAAAGGCTGAGAATGTACCGTAAACCAGTAAAGGTGGGTAAGCCGGTTGTAATGAAAACATCATGAAACAGTGAAATCCACTGCCCTAAGCCAGTTTTTTGAAACTATGTTTACTTTCACAAAATCCACTTTTGGCCTCTTCCAAGCTTGAAACGTATTTTAAGAGCATAAAAGGCTGAGAATGTACCGTAAACCAGTAAAGGTGGGTAAGCAGGTTGTAATGAAACAGTGAAATCAACTGCCCTGAGCCAGTTTTCTGAAACTATGTTTACTTTCACAAAATCCACTTTTGGACTCTTTCAAGCCTGAAACGTATTTTAACAACATAAAAGGCTACATTAAACCAGTAAAGGTAGGTACGCATCAGGTTCTAATGAAAACATCATGAAACAATGAAATCAACTGCCCTGAGCCAGTGTTTTGAAGAACATCCTTGAAACTATGTTTACTTTCACAAAATCCACTTTTTGCCTTTTCCAAGCCTGAAACGTATTTTAAGAGCATAAAAGGCTGAGAATGTACCGTAAACCAGTAAAGGTGGGTAAGCAGGTTGTAATGAAAACATCATGAAACAGTGAAATCAACTGCCCTGAGCCAGTTTTCTGAAACTATGTTTACTTTCACAAAATCCACTTTTGGCCTCTTCCAAGCCTCAAACGTATTTTAAGAGCAGAAAAGGCTGAGAATATACCGTAAACCAGTAAAGGTGGGTAATCATCAGGTTCTAATGAAAACATCATGAAACTGAACTGCCCTGAGCCAGTTTTTTGAAGAACATCCTTGAAACTATGTTTACTTTCACAAAATCCACTTTTGGCCTTTTCCAAGCCTGAAACGTATTCAGCAGAAAAGGCTGAGAATATACCGTAAACCAGTAAAGGTGGGTGAGCAGGTTGTAATGAAAACATCATGAAACAGTGAAATCAACTGCCCTGAGCCAGTTTTCTGAAACTATGTTTACTTTCACAAAATCCACTTTTGGCCTCTTCCAAGCCTCAAACGTATTTTAAGAGCAGAAAAGGCTGAGAATATACCGTAAACCAGTAAAGGTGGGTAATCATCAGGTTCTAATGAAAACATCATGAAACTGAACTGCCCTGAGCCAGTTTTTTGAAGAACATCCTTGAAACTATGTTTACTTTCACAAAATCCACTTTTGGCCTTTTCCAAGCCTGAAACGTATTCAGCAGAAAAGGCTGAGAATATACCGTAAACTAGTAAAGGTGGGTGAGCAGGTTGTAATGAAAACATCATGAAACAGTGAAATCAACTGCCCTGAGCCAGTTTTCTGAAACTATGTTGACTTTCACAAAATCCACTGTTGGCCTCTTCCAAGTCTGAAACTTATTTTAAGAGCATAAAAGGCTGAGAATGTACCGTAAACCAGTAAAGGTGGGTAAGCAGGTTGTAATGAAAACATCATGAAACAGTGAAATCCACTGCCCTAAGCCAGTTTTTTGAAACTATGTTTACTTTCACAAAATCCACTATTGGCCTCTTCCAAGCTTGAAACGTATTTTAAGAGCATAAAAGGCTGAGAATGTACCGTAAACCAGTAAAGGTGGGTAAGCCGGTTGTAATGAAAACATCATGAAACAGTGAAATCCACTGCCCTGAGCCAGTTTTCTGAAACTATGTTTACTTTCACAAAATCCACTTTTGAACTCTTTCAAGCCTGAAACGTATTTTAACAACATAAAAGGCTACATTAAACCAGTAAAGGTAGGTACGCATCAGGTTCTAATGAAAACATCATGAAACAATGAAATCAACTGCCCTGAGCCAGTGTTTTGAAGAACATCCTTGAAACTATGTTTACTTTCACAAAATCCACTTTTGGCCTTTTCCAAGCCTGAAACGTATTTTAAGAGCATAAAAGGCTGAGAATGTACCGTAAACCATTAAAGGTGGGTAATCATCAGGTTCTAATGAAAACATCATGAAACTGAACTGCCCTGAGCCAGTTTTTTGAAGAACATCCTTGAAACTATGTTGACTTTCACAAAATCCACTTTTGGCCTCTTCCAAGTCTGAAATGTATTTTAAGAGCAGAAAAGGCTGAGAATGTACCGTAAACCAGTAAAGGTGGGTAAGCAGGTTGTAATGAAAACATCATGAAACAGTGAAATCAACTGCCCTGAGCCAGTTTTCTGAAACTATGTTTACTTTCACAAAATCCACTTTTGGCCTCTTCCAAGCCTCAAACGTATTTTAAGAGCAGAAAAGGCTGAGAATATACCGTAAACCAGTAAAGGTGGGTAATCATCAGGTTCTAATGAAAACATCATGAAACTGAACTGCCCTGAGCCAGTTTTTTGAAGAACATCCTTGAAACTATGTTTACTTTCACAAAATCCACTTTTGGCCTTTTCCAAGCCTGAAACGTATTCAGCAGAAAAGGTTGAGAATGTACCGTAAACCAGTAAAGGTGGGTGAGCAGGTTGTAATGAAAACATCATGAAACAGTGAAATCAACTGCCCTGAGCCAGTTTTCTGAAACTATGTTGACTTTCACAAAATCCACTTTTGGCCTCTTCCAAGTCTGAAACGTATTTTAAGAGCATAAAAGGCTGAGAATGTACCGTAAACCAGTAAAGGTGGGTAAGCAGGTTGTAATGAAAACATCATGAAACAGTGAAATCAACTGCCCTGAGCCAGTTTTCTGAAACTATGTTGACTTTCACAAAATCCACTTTTGGCCTCTTCCAAGTCTGAAACGTATTTTAAGAGCATAAAAGGCTGAGAATGTACCGTAAACCAGTAAAGGTGGGTAAGCAGGTTGTAATGAAACAGTGAAATCAACTGCCCTGAGCCAGTTTTCTGAAACTATGTTTACTTTCACAAAATCCACTTTTGGACTCTTTCAAGCCTGAAACGTATTTTAACAACATAAAAGGCTACATTAAACCAGTAAAGGTAGGTACGCATCAGGTTCTAATGAAAACATCATGAAACAATGAAATCAACTGCCCTGAGCCAGTGTTTTGAAGAACATCCTTGAAACTATGTTTACTTTCACAAAATCCACTTTTTGCCTTTTCCAAGCCTGAAACGTATTTTAAGAGCATAAAAGGCTGAGAATGTACCGTAAACCAGTAAAGGTGGGTAAGCAGGTTGTAATGAAAACATCATGAAACAGTGAAATCAACTGCCCTGAGCCAGTTTTCTGAAACTATGTTTACTTTCACAAAATCCACTTTTGGCCTCTTCCAAGCCTCAAACGTATTTTAAGAGCAGAAAAGGCTGAGAATATACCGTAAACCAGTAAAGGTGGGTAATCATCAGGTTCTAATGAAAACATCATGAAACTGAACTGCCCTGAGCCAGTTTTTTGAAGAACATCCTTGAAACTATGTTTACTTTCACAAAATCCACTTTTGGCCTTTTCCAAGCCTGAAACGTATTTTAAGAGCATAAAAGGCTGAGAATGTACCGTAAACCAGTAAAGGTGGGTAAGCAGGTTGTAATGAAAACATCATGAAACAGTGAAATCCACTGCCCTAAGCCAGTTTTTTGAAACTATGTTTACTTTCACAAAATCCACTATTGGCCTCTTCCAAGCTTGAAACGTATTTTAAGAGCATAAAAGGCTGAGAATGTACCGTAAACCAGTAAAGGTGGGTAAGCCGGTTGTAATGAAAACATCATGAAACAGTGAAATCCACTGCCCTAAGCCAGTTTTTTGAAACTATGTTTACTTTCACAAAATCCACTTTTGGCCTCTTCCAAGCTTGAAACGTATTTTAAGAGCATAAAAGGCTGAGAATGTACCGTAAACCAGTAAAGGTGGGTAAGCAGGTTGTAATGAAACAGTGAAATCAACTGCCCTGAGCCAGTTTTCTGAAACTATGTTTACTTTCACAAAATCCACTTTTGGACTCTTTCAAGCCTGAAACGTATTTTAACAACATAAAAGGCTACATTAAACCAGTAAAGGTAGGTACGCATCAGGTTCTAATGAAAACATCATGAAACAATGAAATCAACTGCCCTGAGCCAGTGTTTTGAAGAACATCCTTGAAACTATGTTTACTTTCACAAAATCCACTTTTTGCCTTTTCCAAGCCTGAAACGTATTTTAAGAGCATAAAAGGCTGAGAATGTACCGTAAACCAGTAAAGGTGGGTAAGCAGGTTGTAATGAAAACATCATGAAACAGTGAAATCAACTGCCCTGAGCCAGTTTTCTGAAACTATGTTTACTTTCACAAAATCCACTTTTGGCCTCTTCCAAGCCTCAAACGTATTTTAAGAGCAGAAAAGGCTGAGAATATACCGTAAACCAGTAAAGGTGGGTAATCATCAGGTTCTAATGAAAACATCATGAAACTGAACTGCCCTGAGCCAGTTTTTTGAAGAACATCCTTGAAACTATGTTTACTTTCACAAAATCCACTTTTGGCCTTTTCCAAGCCTGAAACGTATTCAGCAGAAAAGGCTGAGAATATACCGTAAACCAGTAAAGGTGGGTGAGCAGGTTGTAATGAAAACATCATGAAACAGTGAAATCAACTGCCCTGAGCCAGTTTTCTGAAACTATGTTTACTTTCACAAAATCCACTTTTGGCCTCTTCCAAGCCTCAAACGTATTTTAAGAGCAGAAAAGGCTGAGAATATACCGTAAACCAGTAAAGGTGGGTAATCATCAGGTTCTAATGAAAACATCATGAAACTGAACTGCCCTGAGCCAGTTTTTTGAAGAACATCCTTGAAACTATGTTTACTTTCACAAAATCCACTTTTGGCCTTTTCCAAGCCTGAAACGTATTCAGCAGAAAAGGCTGAGAATATACCGTAAACTAGTAAAGGTGGGTGAGCAGGTTGTAATGAAAACATCATGAAACAGTGAAATCAACTGCCCTGAGCCAGTTTTCTGAAACTATGTTGACTTTCACAAAATCCACTGTTGGCCTCTTCCAAGTCTGAAACTTATTTTAAGAGCATAAAAGGCTGAGAATGTACCGTAAACCAGTAAAGGTGGGTAAGCAGGTTGTAATGAAAACATCATGAAACAGTGAAATCCACTGCCCTAAGCCAGTTTTTTGAAACTATGTTTACTTTCACAAAATCCACTATTGGCCTCTTCCAAGCTTGAAACGTATTTTAAGAGCATAAAAGGCTGAGAATGTACCGTAAACCAGTAAAGGTGGGTAAGCCGGTTGTAATGAAAACATCATGAAACAGTGAAATCCACTGCCCTGAGCCAGTTTTCTGAAACTATGTTTACTTTCACAAAATCCACTTTTGAACTCTTTCAAGCCTGAAACGTATTTTAACAACATAAAAGGCTACATTAAACCAGTAAAGGTAGGTACGCATCAGGTTCTAATGAAAACATCATGAAACAATGAAATCAACTGCCCTGAGCCAGTGTTTTGAAGAACATCCTTGAAACTATGTTTACTTTCACAAAATCCACTTTTGGCCTTTTCCAAGCCTGAAACGTATTTTAAGAGCATAAAAGGCTGAGAATGTACCGTAAACCATTAAAGGTGGGTAATCATCAGGTTCTAATGAAAACATCATGAAACTGAACTGCCCTGAGCCAGTTTTTTGAAGAACATCCTTGAAACTATGTTGACTTTCACAAAATCCACTTTTGGCCTCTTCCAAGTCTGAAATGTATTTTAAGAGCAGAAAAGGCTGAGAATGTACCGTAAACCAGTAAAGGTGGGTAAGCAGGTTGTAATGAAAACATCATGAAACAGTGAAATCAACTGCCCTGAGCCAGTTTTCTGAAACTATGTTTACTTTCACAAAATCCACTTTTGGCCTCTTCCAAGCCTCAAACGTATTTTAAGAGCAGAAAAGGCTGAGAATATACCGTAAACCAGTAAAGGTGGGTAATCATCAGGTTCTAATGAAAACATCATGAAACTGAACTGCCCTGAGCCAGTTTTTTGAAGAACATCCTTGAAACTATGTTTACTTTCACAAAATCCACTTTTGGCCTTTTCCAAGCCTGAAACGTATTCAGCAGAAAAGGCTGAGAATGTACCGTAAACCAGTAAAGGTGGGTGAGCAGGTTGTAATGAAAACATCATGAAACAGTGAAATCAACTGCCCTGAGCCAGTTTTCTGAAACTATGTTGACTTTCACAAAATCCACTTTTGGCCTCTTCCAAGTCTGAAACGTATTTTAAGAGCATAAAAGGCTGAGAATGTACCGTAAACCAGTAAAGGTGGGTAAGCAGGTTGTAATGAAAACATCATGAAACAGTGAAATCAACTGCCCTGAGCCAGTTTTCTGAAACTATGTTGACTTTCACAAAATCCACTTTTGGCCTCTTCCAAGTCTGAAACGTATTTTAAGAGCATAAAAGGCTGAGAATGTACCGTAAACCAGTAAAGGTGGGTAAGCAGGTTGTAATGAAAACATCATGAAACAGTGAAATCAACTGCCCTGAGCCAGTTTTCTGAAACTATGTTGACTTTCACAAAATCCACTTTTGGCCTCTTTCAAGCCTGAAACGTATTTTAAGAGCATAAAAGGCTACATTAAACCAGTAAAGGTGGGTACGCATCAGGTTCTAATGAAAACATCATGAAACAATGAAATCAACTGCCCTGAGCCAGTTTTTTAAAGAACATCCTTGAAACTATGTTGACTTTCACAAAATCCACTTTTGGCCTCTTCCAAGCCTGAAACGTATTTTAAGAGCATAAAAGGCTGAGAATGTACCGTAAACCAGTAAAGGTGAGTAAGCAGGTTGTAATGAAAACATCATGAAACAGTGAAATCAACTGCCCTAAGCCAGTTTTTTGAAACTATGTTTACTTTCACAAAATCCACTTTTGGCCTCTTTCAAGCCTGAAACGTATTTTAACAACATAAAAGGCTACATTAAACCAGTAAAGGTGGGTACGCATCAGGTTCTAATGAAAACATCATGAAACAATGAAATCAACTGCCCTGAGCCAGTGTTTTGAAGAACATCCTTGAAACTATGTTTACTTTCACAAAATCCACTTTTGGCCTTTTCCAAGCCTGAAACGTATTTTAAGAGCATAAAAGGCTGAGAATGTACCGTAAACCATTAAAGGTGGGTAATCATCAGGTTCTAATGAAAACATCATGAAACTGAACTGCCCTGAGCCAGTTTTTTGAAGAACATCCTTGAAACTATGTTTACTTTCACAAAATCCACTTTTGGCCTTTTCCAAGCCTGAAACGTATTCAGCAGAAAAGGCTGAGAATATACCGTAAACCAGTAAAGGTGGGTGAGCAGGTTGTAATGAAAACATCATGAAACAGTGAAATCAACTGCCCTGAGCCAGTTTTCTGAAACTATGTTGACTTTCACAAAATCCACTTTTGGCCTCTTCCAAGTCTGAAACGTATTTTAAGAGCATAAAAGGCTGAGAATGTACCGTAAACCAGTAAAGGTGGGTAAGCAGGTTGTAATGAAAACATCATGAAACAGTGAAATCAACTGCCCTGAGCCAGTTTTCTGAAACTATGTTTACTTTCACAAAATCCACTTTTGGCCTCTTCCAAGCCTCAAACGTATTTTAAGAGCAGAAAAGGCTGAGAATATACCATAAACCAGTAAAGGTGGGTAATCATCAGGTTCTAATGAAAACATCATGAAACTGAACTGCCCTGAGCCAGTTTTTTGAAGAACATCCTTGAAACTATGTTTACTTTCACAAAATCCACTTTTGGCCTTTTCCAAGCCTGAAACGTATTCAGCAGAAAAGGCTGAGAATATACCGTAAACCAGTAAAGGTGGGTGAGCAGGTTGTAATGAAAACATCATGAAACAGTGAAATCAACTGCCCTGAGCCAGTTTTCTGAAACTATGTTGACTTTCACAAAATCCACTTTTGGCCTCTTCCAAGTCTGAAACGTATTTTAAGAGCATAAAAGGCTGAGAATGTACCGTAAACCAGTAAAGGTGGGTAAGCAGGTTGTAATGAAAACATCATGAAACAGTGAAATCCACTGCACTAAGCCAGTTTTTTGAAACTATGTTTACTTTCACAAAATCCACTATTGGCCTCTTCCAAGCTTGAAACGTATTTTAAGAGCATAAAAGGCTGAGAATGTACCGTAAACCAGTAAAGGTGGGTAAGCCGGTTGTAATGAAAACATCATGAAACAGTGAAATCCACTGCCCTAAGCCAGTTTTTTGAAACTATGTTTACTTTCACAAAATCCACTTTTGGCCTCTTCCAAGCTTGAAACGTATTTTAAGAGCATAAAAGGCTGAGAATGTACCGTAAACCAGTAAAGGTGGGTAAGCAGGTTGTAATGAAACAGTGAAATCAACTGCCCTGAGCCAGTTTTCTGAAACTATGTTTACTTTCACAAAATCCACTTTTGGACTCTTTCAAGCCTGAAACGTATTTTAACAACATAAAAGGCTACATTAAACCAGTAAAGGTAGGTACGCATCAGGTTCTAATGAAAACATCATGAAACAATGAAATCAACTGCCCTGAGCCAGTGTTTTGAAGAACATCCTTGAAACTATGTTTACTTTCACAAAATCCACTTTTGGCCTTTTCCAAGCCTGAAACGTATTCAGCAGAAAAGGCTGAGAATATACCGTAAACCAGTAAAGGTGGGTGAGCAGGTTGTAATGAAAACATCATGAAACTGAACTGCCCTGAGCCAGTTTTTTGAAGAACATCCTTGAAACTATGTTTACTTTCACAAAATCCACTTTTGGCCTTTTCCAAGCCTGAAACGTATTCAGCAGAAAAGGCTGAGAATATACCGTAAACCAGTAAAGGTGGGTGAGCAGGTTGTAATGAAAACATCATGAAACAGTGAAATCAACTGCCCTGAGCCAGTTTTCTGAAACTATGTTTACTTTCACAAAATCCACTTTTGGCCTCTTCCAAGCCTCAAACGTATTTTAAGAGCAGAAAAGGCTGAGAATATACCGTAAACCAGTAAAGGTGGGTAATCATCAGGTTCTAATGAAAACATCATGAAACTGAACTGCCCTGAGCCAGTTTTTTGAAGAACATCCTTGAAACTATGTTTACTTTCACAAAATCCACTTTTGGCCTTTTCCAAGCCTGAAACGTATTCAGCAGAAAAGGCTGAGAATATACCGTAAACTAGTAAAGGTGGGTGAGCAGGTTGTAATGAAAACATCATGAAACAGTGAAATCAACTGCCCTGAGCCAGTTTTCTGAAACTATGTTGACTTTCACAAAATCCACTGTTGGCCTCTTCCAAGTCTGAAACTTATTTTAAGAGCATAAAAGGCTGAGAATGTACCGTAAACCAGTAAAGGTGGGTAAGCAGGTTGTAATGAAAACATCATGAAACAGTGAAATCCACTGCCCTAAGCCAGTTTTTTGAAACTATGTTTACTTTCACAAAATCCACTATTGGCCTCTTCCAAGCTTGAAACGTATTTTAAGAGCATAAAAGGCTGAGAATGTACCGTAAACCAGTAAAGGTGGGTAAGCCGGTTGTAATGAAAACATCATGAAACAGTGAAATCCACTGCCCTGAGCCAGTTTTCTGAAACTATGTTTACTTTCACAAAATCCACTTTTGAACTCTTTCAAGCCTGAAACGTATTTTAACAACATAAAAGGCTACATTAAACCAGTAAAGGTAGGTACGCATCAGGTTCTAATGAAAACATCATGAAACAATGAAATCAACTGCCCTGAGCCAGTGTTTTGAAGAACATCCTTGAAACTATGTTTACTTTCACAAAATCCACTTTTGGCCTTTTCCAAGCCTGAAACGTATTTTAAGAGCATAAAAGGCTGAGAATGTACCGTAAACCATTAAAGGTGGGTAATCATCAGGTTCTAATGAAAACATCATGAAACTGAACTGCCCTGAGCCAGTTTTTTGAAGAACATCCTTGAAACTATGTTGACTTTCACAAAATCCACTTTTGGCCTCTTCCAAGTCTGAAATGTATTTTAAGAGCAGAAAAGGCTGAGAATGTACCGTAAACCAGTAAAGGTGGGTAAGCAGGTTGTAATGAAAACATCATGAAACAGTGAAATCAACTGCCCTGAGCCAGTTTTCTGAAACTATGTTTACTTTCACAAAATCCACTTTTGGCCTCTTCCAAGCCTCAAACGTATTTTAAGAGCAGAAAAGGCTGAGAATATACCGTAAACCAGTAAAGGTGGGTAATCATCAGGTTCTAATGAAAACATCATGAAACTGAACTGCCCTGAGCCAGTTTTTTGAAGAACATCCTTGAAACTATGTTTACTTTCACAAAATCCACTTTTGGCCTTTTCCAAGCCTGAAACGTATTCAGCAGAAAAGGCTGAGAATGTACCGTAAACCAGTAAAGGTGGGTGAGCAGGTTGTAATGAAAACATCATGAAACAGTGAAATCAACTGCCCTGAGCCAGTTTTCTGAAACTATGTTGACTTTCACAAAATCCACTTTTGGCCTCTTCCAAGTCTGAAACGTATTTTAAGAGCATAAAAGGCTGAGAATGTACCGTAAACCAGTAAAGGTGGGTAAGCAGGTTGTAATGAAAACATCATGAAACAGTGAAATCAACTGCCCTGAGCCAGTTTTCTGAAACTATGTTGACTTTCACAAAATCCACTTTTGGCCTCTTCCAAGTCTGAAACGTATTTTAAGAGCATAAAAGGCTGAGAATGTACCGTAAACCAGTAAAGGTGGGTAAGCAGGTTGTAATGAAAACATCATGAAACAGTGAAATCAACTGCCCTGAGCCAGTTTTCTGAAACTATGTTGACTTTCACAAAATCCACTTTTGGCCTCTTTCAAGCCTGAAACGTATTTTAAGAGCATAAAAGGCTACATTAAACCAGTAAAGGTGGGTACGCATCAGGTTCTAATGAAAACATCATGAAACAATGAAATCAACTGCCCTGAGCCAGTTTTTTAAAGAACATCCTTGAAACTATGTTGACTTTCACAAAATCCACTTTTGGCCTCTTCCAAGCCTGAAACGTATTTTAAGAGCATAAAAGGCTGAGAATGTACCGTAAACCAGTAAAGGTGAGTAAGCAGGTTGTAATGAAAACATCATGAAACAGTGAAATCAACTGCCCTAAGCCAGTTTTTTGAAACTATGTTTACTTTCACAAAATCCACTTTTGGCCTCTTTCAAGCCTGAAACGTATTTTAACAACATAAAAGGCTACATTAAACCAGTAAAGGTGGGTACGCATCAGGTTCTAATGAAAACATCATGAAACAATGAAATCAACTGCCCTGAGCCAGTGTTTTGAAGAACATCCTTGAAACTATGTTTACTTTCACAAAATCCACTTTTGGCCTTTTCCAAGCCTGAAACGTATTTTAAGAGCATAAAAGGCTGAGAATGTACCGTAAACCATTAAAGGTGGGTAATCATCAGGTTCTAATGAAAACATCATGAAACTGAACTGCCCTGAGCCAGTTTTTTGAAGAACATCCTTGAAACTATGTTGACTTTCACAAAATCCACTTTTGGCCTCTTCCAAGTCTGAAATGTATTTTAAGAGCAGAAAAGGCTGAGAATGTACCGTAAACCAGTAAAGGTGGGTAAGCAGGTTGTAATGAAAACATCATGAAACAGTGAAATCAACTGCCCTGAGCCAGTTTTCTGAAACTATGTTTACTTTCACAAAATCCACTTTTGGCCTCTTCCAAGCCTCAAACGTATTTTAAGAGCAGAAAAGGCTGAGAATATACCGTAAACCAGTAAAGGTGGGTAATCATCAGGTTCTAATGAAAACATCATGAAACTGAACTGCCCTGAGCCAGTTTTTTGAAGAACATCCTTGAAACTATGTTTACTTTCACAAAATCCACTTTTGGCCTTTTCCAAGCCTGAAACGTATTCAGCAGAAAAGGCTGAGAATATACCGTAAACCAGTAAAGGTGGGTGAGCAGGTTGTAATGAAAACATCATGAAACAGTGAAATCAACTGCCCTGAGCCAGTTTTCTGAAACTATGTTGACTTTCACAAAATCCACTTTTGGCCTCTTCCAAGTCTGAAACGTATTTTAAGAGCATAAAAGGCTGAGAATGTACCGTAAACCAGTAAAGGTGGGTAAGCAGGTTGTAATGAAAACATCATGAAACAGTGAAATCAACTGCCCTGAGCCAGTGTTTTGAAGAACATCCTTGAAACTATGTTTACTTTCACAAAATCCACTTTTGGCCTTTTCCAAGCCTGAAACGTATTCAGCAGAAAAGGCTGAGAATATACCGTAAACCAGTAAAGGTGGGTGAGCAGGTTGTAATGAAAACATCATGAAACAGTGAAATCAACTGCCCTGAGCCAGTTTTCTGAAACTATGTTGACTTTCACAAAATCCACTTTTGGCCTCTTCCAAGTCTGAAACGTATTTTAAGAGCATAAAAGGCTGAGAATGTACCGTAAACCAGTAAAGGTGGGTAAGCAGGTTGTAATGAAAACATCATGAAACAGTGAAATCAACTGCCCTGAGCCAGTTTTCTGAAACTATGTTGACTTTCACAAAATCCACTTTTGGCCTCTTTCAAGCCTGAAACGTATTTTAAGAGCATAAAAGGCTACATTAAACCAGTAAAGGTGGGTACGCATCAGGTTCTAATGAAAACATCATGAAACAATGAAATCAACTGCCCTGAGCCAGTTTTTTAAAGAACATCCTTGAAACTATGTTGACTTTCACAAAATCCACTTTTGGCCTCTTCCAAGCCTGAAACGTATTTTAAGAGCATAAAAGGCTGAGAATGTACCGTAAACCAGTAAAGGTGAGTAAGCAGGTTGTAATGAAAACATCATGAAACAGTGAAATCAACTGCCCTAAGCCAGTTTTTTGAAACTATGTTTACTTTCACAAAATCCACTTTTGGCCTCTTTCAAGCCTGAAACGTATTTTAACAACATAAAAGGCTACATTAAACCAGTAAAGGTGGGTACGCATCAGGTTCTAATGAAAACATCATGAAACAATGAAATCAACTGCCCTGAGCCAGTGTTTTGAAGAACATCCTTGAAACTATGTTTACTTTCACAAAATCCACTTTTGGCCTTTTCCAAGCCTGAAACGTATTTTAAGAGCATAAAAGGCTGAGAATGTACCGTAAACCAGTAAAGGTGGGTAAGCAGGTTGTAATGAAAACATCATGAAACAGTGAAATCCACTGCCCTAAGCCAGTTTTTTGAAACTATGTTTACTTTCACAAAATCCACTATTGGCCTCTTCCAAGCTTGAAACGTATTTTAAGAGCATAAAAGGCTGAGAATGTACCGTAAACCAGTAAAGGTGGGTAAGCCGGTTGTAATGAAAACATCATGAAACAGTGAAATCCACTGCCCTAAGCCAGTTTTTTGAAACTATGTTTACTTTCACAAAATCCACTTTTGGCCTCTTCCAAGCTTGAAACGTATTTTAAGAGCATAAAAGGCTGAGAATGTACCGTAAACCAGTAAAGGTGGGTAAGCAGGTTGTAATGAAACAGTGAAATCAACTGCCCTGAGCCAGTTTTCTGAAACTATGTTTACTTTCACAAAATCCACTTTTGGACTCTTTCAAGCCTGAAACGTATTTTAACAACATAAAAGGCTACATTAAACCAGTAAAGGTAGGTACGCATCAGGTTCTAATGAAAACATCATGAAACAATGAAATCAACTGCCCTGAGCCAGTGTTTTGAAGAACATCCTTGAAACTATGTTTACTTTCACAAAATCCACTTTTGGCCTTTTCCAAGCCTGAAACGTATTCAGCAGAAAAGGCTGAGAATATACCGTAAACCAGTAAAGGTGGGTGAGCAGGTTGTAATGAAAACATCATGAAACTGAACTGCCCTGAGCCAGTTTTTTGAAGAACATCCTTGAAACTATGTTTACTTTCACAAAATCCACTTTTGGCCTTTTCCAAGCCTGAAACGTATTCAGCAGAAAAGGCTGAGAATATACCGTAAACCAGTAAAGGTGGGTGAGCAGGTTGTAATGAAAACATCATGAAACAGTGAAATCAACTGCCCTGAGCCAGTTTTCTGAAACTATGTTTACTTTCACAAAATCCACTTTTGGCCTCTTCCAAGCCTCAAACGTATTTTAAGAGCAGAAAAGGCTGAGAATATACCGTAAACCAGTAAAGGTGGGTAATCATCAGGTTCTAATGAAAACATCATGAAACTGAACTGCCCTGAGCCAGTTTTTTGAAGAACATCCTTGAAACTATGTTTACTTTCACAAAATCCACTTTTGGCCTTTTCCAAGCCTGAAACGTATTCAGCAGAAAAGGCTGAGAATATACCGTAAACTAGTAAAGGTGGGTGAGCAGGTTGTAATGAAAACATCATGAAACAGTGAAATCAACTGCCCTGAGCCAGTTTTCTGAAACTATGTTGACTTTCACAAAATCCACTGTTGGCCTCTTCCAAGTCTGAAACTTATTTTAAGAGCATAAAAGGCTGAGAATGTACCGTAAACCAGTAAAGGTGGGTAAGCAGGTTGTAATGAAAACATCATGAAACAGTGAAATCCACTGCCCTAAGCCAGTTTTTTGAAACTATGTTTACTTTCACAAAATCCACTATTGGCCTCTTCCAAGCTTGAAACGTATTTTAAGAGCATAAAAGGCTGAGAATGTACCGTAAACCAGTAAAGGTGGGTAAGCCGGTTGTAATGAAAACATCATGAAACAGTGAAATCCACTGCCCTGAGCCAGTTTTCTGAAACTATGTTTACTTTCACAAAATCCACTTTTGAACTCTTTCAAGCCTGAAACGTATTTTAACAACATAAAAGGCTACATTAAACCAGTAAAGGTAGGTACGCATCAGGTTCTAATGAAAACATCATGAAACAATGAAATCAACTGCCCTGAGCCAGTGTTTTGAAGAACATCCTTGAAACTATGTTTACTTTCACAAAATCCACTTTTGGCCTTTTCCAAGCCTGAAACGTATTTTAAGAGCATAAAAGGCTGAGAATGTACCGTAAACCATTAAAGGTGGGTAATCATCAGGTTCTAATGAAAACATCATGAAACTGAACTGCCCTGAGCCAGTTTTTTGAAGAACATCCTTGAAACTATGTTGACTTTCACAAAATCCACTTTTGGCCTCTTCCAAGTCTGAAATGTATTTTAAGAGCAGAAAAGGCTGAGAATGTACCGTAAACCAGTAAAGGTGGGTAAGCAGGTTGTAATGAAAACATCATGAAACAGTGAAATCAACTGCCCTGAGCCAGTTTTCTGAAACTATGTTTACTTTCACAAAATCCACTTTTGGCCTCTTCCAAGCCTCAAACGTATTTTAAGAGCAGAAAAGGCTGAGAATATACCGTAAACCAGTAAAGGTGGGTAATCATCAGGTTCTAATGAAAACATCATGAAACTGAACTGCCCTGAGCCAGTTTTTTGAAGAACATCCTTGAAACTATGTTTACTTTCACAAAATCCACTTTTGGCCTTTTCCAAGCCTGAAACGTATTCAGCAGAAAAGGCTGAGAATGTACCGTAAACCAGTAAAGGTGGGTGAGCAGGTTGTAATGAAAACATCATGAAACAGTGAAATCAACTGCCCTGAGCCAGTTTTCTGAAACTATGTTGACTTTCACAAAATCCACTTTTGGCCTCTTCCAAGTCTGAAACGTATTTTAAGAGCATAAAAGGCTGAGAATGTACCGTAAACCAGTAAAGGTGGGTAAGCAGGTTGTAATGAAAACATCATGAAACAGTGAAATCAACTGCCCTGAGCCAGTTTTCTGAAACTATGTTGACTTTCACAAAATCCACTTTTGGCCTCTTCCAAGTCTGAAACGTATTTTAAGAGCATAAAAGGCTGAGAATGTACCGTAAACCAGTAAAGGTGGGTAAGCAGGTTGTAATGAAAACATCATGAAACAGTGAAATCAACTGCCCTGAGCCAGTTTTCTGAAACTATGTTGACTTTCACAAAATCCACTTTTGGCCTCTTTCAAGCCTGAAACGTATTTTAAGAGCATAAAAGGCTACATTAAACCAGTAAAGGTGGGTACGCATCAGGTTCTAATGAAAACATCATGAAACAATGAAATCAACTGCCCTGAGCCAGTTTTTTAAAGAACATCCTTGAAACTATGTTGACTTTCACAAAATCCACTTTTGGCCTCTTCCAAGCCTGAAACGTATTTTAAGAGCATAAAAGGCTGAGAATGTACCGTAAACCAGTAAAGGTGAGTAAGCAGGTTGTAATGAAAACATCATGAAACAGTGAAATCAACTGCCCTAAGCCAGTTTTTTGAAACTATGTTTACTTTCACAAAATCCACTTTTGGCCTCTTTCAAGCCTGAAACGTATTTTAACAACATAAAAGGCTACATTAAACCAGTAAAGGTGGGTACGCATCAGGTTCTAATGAAAACATCATGAAACAATGAAATCAACTGCCCTGAGCCAGTGTTTTGAAGAACATCCTTGAAACTATGTTTACTTTCACAAAATCCACTTTTGGCCTTTTCCAAGCCTGAAACGTATTTTAAGAGCATAAAAGGCTGAGAATGTACCGTAAACCATTAAAGGTGGGTAATCATCAGGTTCTAATGAAAACATCATGAAACTGAACTGCCCTGAGCCAGTTTTTTGAAGAACATCCTTGAAACTATGTTGACTTTCACAAAATCCACTTTTGGCCTCTTCCAAGTCTGAAATGTATTTTAAGAGCAGAAAAGGCTGAGAATGTACCGTAAACCAGTAAAGGTGGGTAAGCAGGTTGTAATGAAAACATCATGAAACAGTGAAATCAACTGCCCTGAGCCAGTTTTCTGAAACTATGTTTACTTTCACAAAATCCACTTTTGGCCTCTTCCAAGCCTCAAACGTATTTTAAGAGCAGAAAAGGCTGAGAATATACCGTAAACCAGTAAAGGTGGGTAATCATCAGGTTCTAATGAAAACATCATGAAACTGAACTGCCCTGAGCCAGTTTTTTGAAGAACATCCTTGAAACTATGTTTACTTTCACAAAATCCACTTTTGGCCTTTTCCAAGCCTGAAACGTATTCAGCAGAAAAGGCTGAGAATATACCGTAAACCAGTAAAGGTGGGTGAGCAGGTTGTAATGAAAACATCATGAAACAGTGAAATCAACTGCCCTGAGCCAGTTTTCTGAAACTATGTTGACTTTCACAAAATCCACTTTTGGCCTCTTCCAAGTCTGAAACGTATTTTAAGAGCATAAAAGGCTGAGAATGTACCGTAAACCAGTAAAGGTGGGTAAGCAGGTTGTAATGAAAACATCATGAAACAGTGAAATCAACTGCCCTGAGCCAGTTTTCTGAAACTATGTTGACTTTCACAAAATCCACTTTTGGCCTCTTTCAAGCCTGAAACGTATTTTAAGAGCATAAAAGGCTACATTAAACCAGTAAAGGTGGGTACGCATCAGGTTCTAATGAAAACATCATGAAACAATGAAATCAACTGCCCTGAGCCAGTTTTTTAAAGAACATCCTTGAAACTATGTTGACTTTCACAAAATCCACTTTTGGCCTCTTCCAAGCCTGAAACGTATTTTAAGAGCATAAAAGGCTGAGAATGTACCGTAAACCAGTAAAGGTGAGTAAGCAGGTTGTAATGAAAACATCATGAAACAGTGAAATCAACTGCCCTAAGCCAGTTTTTTGAAACTATGTTTACTTTCACAAAATCCACTTTTGGCCTCTTTCAAGCCTGAAACGTATTTTAACAACATAAAAGGCTACATTAAACCAGTAAAGGTGGGTACGCATCAGGTTCTAATGAAAACATCATGAAACAATGAAATCAACTGCCCTGAGCCAGTGTTTTGAAGAACATCCTTGAAACTATGTTTACTTTCACAAAATCCACTTTTGGCCTTTTCCAAGCCTGAAACGTATTCAGCAGAAAAGGCTGAGAATATACCGTAAACCAGTAAAGGTGGGTGAGCAGGTTGTAATGAAAACATCATGAAACAGTGAAATCAACTGCCCTGAGCCAGTTTTCTGAAACTATGTTGACTTTCACAAAATCCACTTTTGGCCTCTTCCAAGTCTGAAACGTATTTTAAGAGCATAAAAGGCTGAGAATGTACCGTAAACCAGTAAAGGTGGGTAAGCAGGTTGTAATGAAAACATCATGAAACAGTGAAATCAACTGCCCTGAGCCAGTGTTTTGAAGAACATCCTTGAAACTATGTTTACTTTCACAAAATCCACTTTTGGCCTTTTCCAAGCCTGAAACGTATTCAGCAGAAAAGGCTGAGAATATACCGTAAACCAGTAAAGGTGGGTGAGCAGGTTGTAATGAAAACATCATGAAACAGTGAAATCAACTGCCCTGAGCCAGTTTTCTGAAACTATGTTGACTTTCACAAAATCCACTTTTGGCCTCTTCCAAGTCTGAAACGTATTTTAAGAGCATAAAAGGCTGAGAATGTACCGTAAACCAGTAAAGGTGGGTAAGCAGGTTGTAATGAAAACATCATGAAACAGTGAAATCAACTGCCCTGAGCCAGTTTTCTGAAACTATGTTGACTTTCACAAAATCCACTTTTGGCCTCTTTCAAGCCTGAAACGTATTTTAAGAGCATAAAAGGCTACATTAAACCAGTAAAGGTGGGTACGCATCAGGTTCTAATGAAAACATCATGAAACAATGAAATCAACTGCCCTGAGCCAGTTTTTTAAAGAACATCCTTGAAACTATGTTGACTTTCACAAAATCCACTTTTGGCCTCTTCCAAGCCTGAAACGTATTTTAAGAGCATAAAAGGCTGAGAATGTACCGTAAACCAGTAAAGGTGAGTAAGCAGGTTGTAATGAAAACATCATGAAACAGTGAAATCAACTGCCCTAAGCCAGTTTTTTGAAACTATGTTTACTTTCACAAAATCCACTTTTGGCCTCTTTCAAGCCTGAAACGTATTTTAACAACATAAAAGGCTACATTAAACCAGTAAAGGTGGGTACGCATCAGGTTCTAATGAAAACATCATGAAACAATGAAATCAACTGCCCTGAGCCAGTGTTTTGAAGAACATCCTTGAAACTATGTTTACTTTCACAAAATCCACTTTTGGCCTTTTCCAAGCCTGAAACGTATTCAGCAGAAAAGGCTGAGAATATACCGTAAACCAGTAAAGGTGGGTGAGCAGGTTGTAATGAAAACATCATGAAACAGTGAAATCAACTGCCCTGAGCCAGTTTTCTGAAACTATGTTGACTTTCACAAAATCCACTTTTGGCCTCTTCCAAGTCTGAAACGTATTTTAAGAGCATAAAAGGCTGAGAATGTACCGTAAACCAGTAAAGGTGGGTAAGCAGGTTGTAATGAAAACATCATAAAACAGTGAAATCCACTGCCCTAAGCCAGTTTTTTGAAACTATGTTTACTTTCACAAAATCCACTATTGGCCTCTTACAAGCTTGAAACGTATTTTAAGAGCATAAAAGGCTGAGAATGTACCGTAAACCAGTAAAGGTGGGTAAGCCGGTTGTAATGAAAACATCATGAAACAGTGAAATCCACTGCCCTAAGCCAGTTTTTTGAAACTATGTTTACTTTCACAAAATCCACTTTTGGCCTCTTCCAAGCTTGAAACGTATTTTAAGAGCATAAAAGGCTGAGAATGTACCGTAAACCAGTAAAGGTGGGTAAGCAGGTTGTAATGAAACAGTGAAATCAACTGCCCTGAGCCAGTTTTCTGAAACTATGTTTACTTTCACAAAATCCACTTTTGGACTCTTTCAAGCCTGAAACATATTTTAACAACATAAAAGGCTACATTAAACCAGTAAAGGTAGGTTCGCATCAGGTTCTAATGAAAACATCATGAAACAATGAAATCAACTGCCCTGAGCCAGTGTTTTGAAGAACATCCTTGAAACTATGTTTACTTTCACAAAATCCACTTTTGGCCTTTTCCAAGCCTGAAACGTATTTTAAGAGCATAAAAGGCTGAGAATGTACCGTAAACCAGTAAAGGTGGGTAAGCAGGTTGTAATGAAAACATCATGAAACAGTGAAATCAACTGCCCTGAGCCAGTTTTCTGAAACTATGTTTACTTTCACAAAATCCACTTTTGGCCTCTTCCAAGCCTCAAACGTATTTTAAGAGCAGAAAAGGCTGAGAATGTACCGTAAACCAATAAATGTGTGTAAGCAGGTTGTAATGAAAACATCATGAAACAGTGAAATCAACTGCCCTGAGCCAGTTTTCTGAAACTATGTTGACTTTCACAAAATCCACTTTTGGCCTCCTCCAAGCCTGAAACGTATTTTAAGAGCAAAAAAGGCTACATTAAACCAGTAAAGGTGGGTACGCATCAGGTTCTAATGAAAACATCATGAAACAATGAAATCAACTGCCCTGAGCCAGTTTTCTGAAACTATGTTTACTTTCACAAAATCCACTTTTGGCCTCTTCCAAGCCTCAAACGTATTTTAAGAGCAGAAAAGGCTGAGAATATACCGTAAACCAGTAAAGGTGGGTAATCATCAGGTTCTAATGAAAACATCATGAAACTGAACTGCCCTGAGCCAGTTTTTTGAAGAACATCCTTGAAACCATGTTTACTTTCACAAAATCCACTTTTGGCCTTTTCCAAGCCTGAAACGTATTCAGCAGAAAAGGCTGAGAATATACCGTAAACCAGTAAAGGTGGGTAAGCAGGTTGTAATGAAAACATCATGAAACAGTGAAATCCACTGCCCTAAGCCAGTTTTTTGAAACTATGTTTACTTTCACAAAATCCACTATTGGCCTCTTCCAAAGCTTGAAACATATTTTAAGAGCATAAAAGGCTGAGAATGTACCGTAAACCAGTAAAGGTGGGTAAGCCGGTTGTAATGAAAACATCATGAATGAGTGAAATCCACTGCCCTAAGCCAGTTTTTTGAAACTATGTTTACTTTCACAAAATCCACTTTTGGCCTCTTCCAAGCTTGAAACGTATTTTAAGAGCATAAAAGGCTGAGAATGTACCGTAAACCAGTAAAGGTGGGTAAGCAGGTTGTAATGAAACAGTGAAATCAACTGCCCTGAGCCAGTTTTCTGAAACTATGTTTACTTTCACAAAATCCACTTTTGGACTCTTTCAAGCCTGAAACGTATTTTAACAACATAAAAGGCTACATTAAACCAGTAAAGGTAGGTACGCATCAGGTTCTAATGAAAACATCATGAAACAATGAAATCAACTGCCCTGAGCCAGTGTTTTGAAGAACATCCTTGAAACTATGTTTACTTTCACAAAATCCACTTTTTGCCTTTTCCAAGCCTGAAACGTATTTTAAGAGCATAAAAGGCTGAGAATGTACCGTAAACCAGTAAAGGTGGGTAAGCAGGTTGTAATGAAAACATCATGAAACAGTGAAATCAACTGCCCTGAGCCAGTTTTCTGAAACTATGTTTACTTTCACAAAATCCACTTTTGGCCTCTTCCAAGCCTCAAACGTATTTTAAGAGCAGAAAAGGCTGAGAATATACCGTAAACCAGTAAAGGTGGGTAATCATCAGGTTCTAATGAAAACATCATGAAACTGAACTGCCCTTAGCCAGTTTTTTGAAGAACATCCTTGAAACTATGTTTACTTTCACACAATCCACTTTTGGCCTTTTCCAAGCCTGAAACGTATTCAGCAGAAAAGGCTGAGAATATACCGTAAACCAGTAAAGGTGGGTGAGCAGGTTGTAATGAAAACATCATGAAACAGTGAAATCAACTGCCCTGAGCCAGTTTTCTGAAACTATGTTGACTTTCACAAAATCCACTTTTGGCCTCTTCCAAGTCTGAAACGTATTTTAAGAGCATAAAAGGCTGAGAATGTACCGTAAACCAGTAAAGGTGGGTAAGCAGGTTGTAATGAAAACATCATGAAACAGTGAAATCAACTGCCCTGAGCCAGTTTTCTGAAACTATGTTTACTTTCACAAAATCCACTTTTGGCCTCTTCCAAGCCTCAAACGTATTTTAAGAGCAGAAAAGGCTGAGAATATACCATAAACCAGTAAAGGTGGGTAATCATCAGGTTCTAATGAAAACATCATGAAACTGAACTGCCCTGAGCCAGTTTTTTGAAGAACATCCTTGAAACTATGTTTACTTTCACAAAATCCACTTTTGGCCTTTTCCAAGCCTGAAACGTATTCAGCAGAAAAGGCTGAGAATATACCGTAAACCAGTAAAGGTGGGTGAGCAGGTTGTAATGAAAACATCATGAAACAGTGAAATCAACTGCCCTGAGCCAGTTTTCTGAAACTATGTTGACTTTCACAAAATCCACTTTTGGCCTCTTCCAAGTCTGAAACGTATTTTAAGAGCATAAAAGGCTGAGAATGTACCGTAAACCAGTAAAGGTGGGTAAGCAGGTTGTAATGAAAACATCATGAAACAGTGAAATCCACTGCCCTAAGCCAGTTTTTTGAAACTATGTTTACTTTCACAAAATCCACTATTGGCCTCTTCCAAGCTTGAAACGTATTTTAAGAGCATAAAAGGCTGAGAATGTACCGTAAACCAGTAAAGGTGGGTAAGCAGGTTGTAATGAAACAGTGAAATCAACTGCCCTGAGCCAGTTTTCTGAAACTATGTTTACTTTCACAAAATCCACTTTTGGACTCTTTCAAGCCTGAAACGTATTTTAACAACATAAAAGGCTACATTAAACCAGTAAAGGTAGGTACGCATCAGGTTCTAATGAAAACATCATGAAACAATGAAATCAACTGCCCTGAGCCAGTGTTTTGAAGAACATCCTTGAAACTATGTTTACTTTCACAAAATCCACTTTTTGCCTTTTCCAAGCCTGAAACGTATTTTAAGAGCATAAAAGGCTGAGAATGTACCGTAAACCAGTAAAGGTGGGTAAGCAGGTTGTAATGAAAACATCATGAAACAGTGAAATCAACTGCCCTGAGCCAGTTTTCTGAAACTATGTTTACTTTCACAAAATCCACTTTTGGCCTCTTCCAAGCCTCAAACGTATTTTAAGAGCAGAAAAGGCTGAGAATATACCGTAAACCAGTAAAGGTGGGTAATCATCAGGTTCTAATGAAAACATCATGAAACTGAACTGCCCTGAGCCAGTTTTTTGAAGAACATCCTTGAAACTATGTTTACTTTCACAAAATCCACTTTTGGCCTTTTCCAAGCCTGAAACGTATTTTAAGAGCATAAAAGGCTGAGAATGTACCGTAAACCAGTAAAGGTGGGTAAGCAGGTTGTAATGAAAACATCATGAAACTGTGAAATCCACTGCCCTAAGCCAGTTTTTTGAAACTATGTTTACTTTCACAAAATCCACTATTGGCCTCTTCCAAGCTTGAAACGTATTTTAAGAGCATAAAAGGCTGAGAATGTACCGTAAACCAGTAAAGGTGGGTAAGCCGGTTGTAATGAAAACATCATGAAACAGTGAAATCCACTGCCCTAAGCCAGTTTTTTGAAACTATGTTTACTTTCACAAAATCCACTTTTGGCCTCTTCCAAGCTTGAAACGTATTTTAAGAGCATAAAAGGCTGAGAATGTACCGTAAACCAGTAAAGGTGGGTAAGCAGGTTGTAATGAAACAGTGAAATCAACTGCCCTGAGCCAGTTTTCTGAAACTATGTTTACTTTCACAAAATCCACTTTTGGACTCTTTCAAGCCTGAAACGTATTTTAACAACATAAAAGGCTACATTAAACCAGTAAAGGTAGGTACGCATCAGGTTCTAATGAAAACATCATGAAACAATGAAATCAACTGCCCTGAGCCAGTGTTTTGAAGAACATCCTTGAAACTATGTTTACTTTCACAAAATCCACTTTTTGCCTTTTCCAAGCCTGAAACGTATTTTAAGAGCATAAAAGGCTGAGAATGTACCGTAAACCAGTAAAGGTGGGTAAGCAGGTTGTAATGAAAACATCATGAAACAGTGAAATCAACTGCCCTGAGCCAGTTTTCTGAAACTATGTTTACTTTCACAAAATCCACTTTTGGCCTCTTCCAAGCCTGAAACGTATTTTAAGAGCATAAAAGGCTGAGAATGTACCGTAAACCAGTAAAGGTGGGTAAGCAGGTTGTAATGAAAACATCATGAAACAGTGAAATCAACTGACCTGAGCCAGTTTTTTGAAACTATGTTGACTTTCACAAAATCCACTTTTGGCCTCTTCCAAGCCTGAAACGTATTTTAAGAGCATAAAAGGCTGAGAATGTACCGTAAACCAGTAAACGTGGGTAAGCAGGTTGTAATGAAAACATCATGAAACAGTGAAATTAACTGACCTGAGCCAGTTTTTTGAAACTATGTTGACTTTCACAAAATCCACTTTTGGCCTCTTCCAAGCCTGAAACGTATTTTAAGAGCATAAAAGGCTGAGAATGTAACGTAAACCAGTAAAGGTGGGTTAGCAGGTTGTAATGAAAACATCATGAAACAGTGAAATCAACTCACCTGAGCCAGTTTTTTGAAACTACAGTATGTTGACTTTCACAAAATCCACTTTTGGCCTCTTCCAAGCCTGAAACGTATTTTAAAACCTACAACAGTGGGTCAATTTTAAAACGTTAACGAACCTAAACCAGTTCATTAATTAACATTCCAATAATAAGAAAATATTGATATATTGATTGATTCTGTTTCCCTTTTTACCGTTACCCACATCTTTGAATGCATCTTTGAATGCATCTCTTCTTTAATCTTGCCTTTTTCTCATATTTCTCAAGTGAAAAGCAGCAGTGTCCTCTGCCTTTTGGAGAGAAAAGTGAAGAAAGTTACAGCACCTGGTATTCCCAGGCGGTCTCCCATCCAAGTACTAACCAGGCCCGACTCTGCTTAGCTTCCGAGATCGGACGAGATCGGGCACGAACAGAGAGGTATGGCCGTAAGCAAGTTTGTCTCCAACACATAGTTCTTTAAAACCTACAACAGTAGGTCAATTTTAAAACGTTAACGAACCTAAACCAGTTCATTAATTAACATTCCAATAATAAGAAAATATTGATATATTGATTGATTCTGTTTCCCTTTTTACCGTTACCCACATCTTTGTATGCATCTCTTCTTCAATCTTGCCTTTTTCTCACATATTTCTCAAGTGAAAAAGCAGCAGTGTCCTCTGCCTTTTGGAGAGAGAAGTGAAAAAACTTACAGCACCTGGTATTCCCAGGCTGTCTCCCATCCAAGTACTAACCAGGCCCGACTCTGCTTAGCTTCCGAGATCGGACGAGATCGGGCACGAACAGAGAGGTATGGCCGTAAGCAAGTTTGTCTCCAACACATAGTTCTTTAAAACCTACAACAGTAGGTCAATTTTAAAACGTTAACGAACCTAAACCAGTTCATTAATTAACATTCCAATAATAAGAAAATATTGATATATTGATTGATTCTGTTTCCCTTTTTACCGTTACCCACATCTTTGAATGCATCTTTGAATGCATCTCTTCTTTAATCTTGCCTTTTTCTCATATTTCTCAAGTGAAAAGCAGCAGTGTCCTCTGCCTTTTGGAGAGAAAAGTGAAGAAAGTTACAGCACCTGGTATTCCCAGGCGGTCTCCCATCCAAGTACTAACCAGGCCCGACTCTGCTTAGCTTCCGAGATCGGACGAGATCGGGCACGAACAGAGAGGTATGGCCGTAAGCAAGTTTGTCTCCAACACATAGTTCTTTAAAACCTACAACAGTAGGTCAATTTTAAAACGTTAACGAACCTAAACCAGTTCATTAATTAACATTCCAATAATAAGAAAATATTGATATATTGATTGATTCTGTTTCCCTTTTTACCGTTACCCACATCTTTGAATGCATCTTTGAATGCATCTCTTCTTTAATCTTGCCTTTTTCTCATATTTCTCAAGTGAAAAGCAGCAGTGTCCTCTGCCTTTTGGAGAGAAAAGTGAAGAAAGTTACAGCACCTGGTATTCCCAGGCGGTCTCCCATCCAAGTACTAACCAGGCCCGACTCTGCTTAGCTTCCGAGATCGGACGAGATCGGGCACGAACAGAGAGGTATGGCCGTAAGCAAGTTTGTCTCCAACACATAGTTCTTTAAAACCTACAACAGTAGGTCAATTTTAAAACGTTAACGAACCTAAACCAGTTCATTAATTAACATTCCAATAATAAGAAAATATTGATATATTGATTGATTCTGTTTCCCTTTTTACCGTTACCCACATCTTTGAATGCATCTTTGAATGCATCTCTTCTTTAATCTTGCCTTTTTCTCATATTTCTCAAGTGAAAAGCAGCAGTGTCCTCTGCCTTTTGGAGAGAAAAGTGAAGAAAGTTACAGCACCTGGTATTCCCAGGCGGTCTCCCATCCAAGTACTAACCAGGCTCGACTCTGCTTAGCTTCCGAGATCGGACGAGATCGGGCACGAACAGAGAGGTATGGCCGTAAGCAAGTTTGTCTCCAACACATAGTTCTTTAAAACCTACAACAGTAGGTCAATTTTAAAACGTTAACGAACCTAAACCAGTTCATTAATTAACATTCCAATAATAAGAAAATATTGATATATTGATTGATTCTGTTTCCCTTTTTACCGTTACCCACATCTTTGAATGCATCTTTGAATGCATCTCTTCTTTAATCTTGCCTTTTTCTCATATTTCTCAAGTGAAAAGCAGCAGTGTCCTCTGCCTTTTGGAGAGAAAAGTGAAGAAAGTTACAGCACCTGGTATTCCCAGGCGGTCTCCCATCCAAGTACTAACCAGGCCCGACTCTGCATAGCTTCCGAGATCGGGCACGAACAGAGAGGTATGGCCGTAAGCAAGTTTGTCTCCAACACATAGTTCTTTAAAACCTACAACAGTAGGTCAATTTTAAAACGTTAACGAACCTAAACCAGTTCATTAATTAACATTCCAATAATAAGAAAATATTGATATATTGATTGATTCTGTTTCCCTTTTTACCGTTACCCACATCTTTGTATGCATCTCTTCTTCAATCTTGCCTTTTTCTCACATATTTCTCAAGTGAAAAAGCAGCAGTGTCCTCTGCCTTTTGGAGAGAGAAGTGAAAAAACTTACAGCACCTGGTATTCCCAGGCTGTCTCCCATCCAAGTACTAACCAGGCCCGACTCTGCTTAGCTTCCGAGATCGGACGAGATCGGGCACGAACAGAGAGGTATGGCCGTAAGCAAGTTTGTCTCCAACACATAGTTCTTTAAAACCTACAACAGTAGGTCAATTTTAAAACGTTAACGAACCTAAACCAGTTCATTAATTAACATTCCAATAATAAGAAAATATTGATATATTGATTGATTCTGTTTCCCTTTTTACCGTTACCCACATCTTTGAATGCATCTTTGAATGCATCTCTTCTTTAATCTTGCCTTTTTCTCATATTTCTCAAGTGAAAAGCAGCAGTGTCCTCTGCCTTTTGGAGAGAAAAGTGAAGAAAGTTACAGCACCTGGTATTCCCAGGCGGTCTCCCATCCAAGTACTAACCAGGCCCGACTCTGCTTAGCTTCCGAGATCGGACGAGATCGGGCACGAACAGAGAGGTATGGCCGTAAGCAAGTTTGTCTCCAACACATAGTTCTTTAAAACCTACAACAGTAGGTCAATTTTAAAACGTTAACGAACCTAAACCAGTTCATTAATTAACATTCCAATAATAAGAAAATATTGATATATTGATTGATTCTGTTTCCCTTTTTACCGTTACCCACATCTTTGAATGCATCTTTGAATGCATCTCTTCTTTAATCTTGCCTTTTTCTCATATTTCTCAAGTGAAAAGCAGCAGTGTCCTCTGCCTTTTGGAGAGAAAAGTGAAGAAAGTTACAGCACCTGGTATTCCCAGGCGGTCTCCCATCCAAGTACTAACCAGGCCCGACTCTGCTTAGCTTCCGAGATCGGACGAGATCGGGCACGAACAGAGAGGTATGGCCGTAAGCAAGTTTGTCTCCAACACATAGTTCTTTAAAACCTACAACAGTAGGTCAATTTTAAAACGTTAACGAACCTAAACCAGTTCATTAATTAACATTCCAATAATAAGAAAATATTGATATATTGATTGATTCTGTTTCCCTTTTTACCGTTACCCACATCTTTGAATGCATCTTTGAATGCATCTCTTCTTTAATCTTGCCTTTTTCTCATATTTCTCAAGTGAAAAGCAGCAGTGTCCTCTGCCTTTTGGAGAGAAAAGTGAAGAAAGTTACAGCACCTGGTATTCCCAGGCGGTCTCCCATCCAAGTACTAACCAGGCTCGACTCTGCTTAGCTTCCGAGATCGGACGAGATCGGGCACGAACAGAGAGGTATGGCCGTAAGCAAGTTTGTCTCCAACACATAGTTCTTTAAAACCTACAACAGTAGGTCAATTTTAAAACGTTAACGAACCTAAACCAGTTCATTAATTAACATTCCAATAATAAGAAAATATTGATATATTGATTGATTCTGTTTCCCTTTTTACCGTTACCCACATCTTTGAATGCATCTTTGAATGCATCTCTTCTTTAATCTTGCCTTTTTCTCATATTTCTCAAGTGAAAAGCAGCAGTGTCCTCTGCCTTTTGGAGAGAAAAGTGAAGAAAGTTACAGCACCTGGTATTCCCAGGCGGTCTCCCATCCAAGTACTAACCAGGCCCGACTCTGCATAGCTTCCGAGATCGGGCACGAACAGAGAGGTATGGCCGTAAGCAAGTTTGTCTCCAACACATAGTTCTTTAAAACCTACAACAGTAGGTCAATTTTAAAACGTTAACGAACCTAAACCAGTTCATTAATTAACATTCCAATAATAAGAAAATATTGATATATTGATTGATTCTGTTTCCCTTTTTACCGTTACCCACATCTTTGTATGCATCTCTTCTTCAATCTTGCCTTTTTCTCACATATTTCTCAAGTGAAAAAGCAGCAGTGTCCTCTGCCTTTTGGAGAGAGAAGTGAAAAAACTTACAGCACCTGGTATTCCCAGGCTGTCTCCCATCCAAGTACTAACCAGGCCCGACTCTGCTTAGCTTCCGAGATCGGACGAGATCGGGCACGAACAGAGAGGTATGGCCGTAAGCAAGTTTGTCTCCAACACATAGTTCTTTAAAACCTACAACAGTAGGTCAATTTTAAAACGTTAACGAACCTAAACCAGTTCATTAATTAACATTCCAATAATAAGAAAATATTGATATATTGATTGATTCTGTTTCCCTTTTTACCGTTACCCACATCTTTGAATGCATCTCTTCTTTAATCTTGCCTTTTTCTCATGTTTCTCAAGTGAAAAGCAGCAGTGTCCTCTGCCTTTTGGAGAGAAAAGTGAAGAAAGTTACAGCACCTGGTATTCCCAGGCGGTCTCCCATCCAAGTACTAACCAGGCCCGACTCTGCTTAGCTTCCGAGATCGGACGAGATCGGGCACGAACAGAGAGGTATGGCCGTAAGCAAGTTTGTCTCCAACACATAGTTCTTTAAAACCTACAACAGTAGGTCAATTTTAAAACGTTAACGAACCTAAACCAGTTCATTAATTAACATTCCAATAATAAGAAAATATTGATATATTGATTGATTCTGTTTCCCTTTTTACCGTTACCCACATCTTTGTATGCATCTCTTCTTCAATCTTGCCTTTTTCTCACATATTTCTCAAGTGAAAAAGCAGCAGTGTCCTCTGCCTTTTGGAGAGAGAAGTGAAAAAACTTACAGCACCTGGTATTCCCAGGCTGTCCCCCATCCAAGTACAAACCAGGCCCGACTCTGCTTAGCTTCCGAGATCGGACGAGATCGGGCACGAACAGAGAGGTATGGCCGTAAGCAAGTTTGTCTCCAACACATAGTTCTTTAAAACCTACAACAGTAGGTCAATTTTAAAACGTTAACGAACCTAAACCAGTTCATTAATTAACATTCCAATAATAAGAAAATATTGATATATTGATTGATTCTGTTTCCCTTTTTACCGTTACCCACATCTTTGTATGCATCTCTTCTTTAATCTTGCCTTTTTCTCATGTTTCTCAAGTGAAAAGCAGCAGTGTCCTCTGCCTTTTGGAGAGAAAAGTGAAGAAAGTTACAGCACCTGGTATTCCCAGGCGGTCTCCCATCCAAGTACTAACCAGGCCCGACTCTGCTTAGCTTCCGAGATCGGACGAGATCGGGCACGAACAGAGAGGTATGGCCGTAAGCAAGTTTGTCTCCAACACATAGTTCTTTAAAACCTACAACAGTAGGTCAATTTTAAAACGTTAACGAACCTAAACCAGTTCATTAATTAACATTCCAATAATAAGAAAATATTGATATATTGATTGATTCTGTTTCCCTTTTTACCGTTACCCACATCTTTGTATGCATCTCTTCTTCAATCTTGCCTTTTTCTCACATATTTCTCAAGTGAAAAAGCAGCAGTGTCCTCTGCCTTTTGGAGAGAGAAGTGAAAAAACTTACAGCACCTGGTATTCCCAGGCTGTCCCCCATCCAAGTACAAACCAGGCCCGACTCTGCTTAGCTTCCGAGATCGGACGAGATCGGGCACGAACAGAGAGGTATGGCCGTAAGCAAGTTTGTCTCCAACACATAGTTCTTTAAAACCTACAACAGTAGGTCAATTTTAAAACGTTAACGAACCTAAACCAGTTCATTAATTAACATTCCAATAATAAGAAAATATTGATATATTGATTGATTCTGTTTCCCTTTTTACCGTTACCCACATCTTTGTATGCATCTCTTCTTCAATCTTGCCTTTTTCTCACATATTTCTCAAGTGAAAAAGCAGCAGTGTCCTCTGCCTTTTGGAGAGAGAAGTGAAAAAACTTACAGCACCTGGTATTCCCAGGCTGTCTCCCATCCAAGTACTAACCAGGCCCGACTCTGCTTAGCTTCCGAGATCGGACGAGATCGGGCACGAACAGAGAGGTATGGCCGTAAGCAAGTTTGTCTCCAACACATAGTTCTTTAAAACCTACAACAGTAGGTCAATTTTAAAACGTTAACGAACCTAAACCAGTTCATTAATTAACATTCCAATAATAAGAAAATATTGATATATTGATTGATTCTGTTTCCCTTTTTACCGTTACCCACATCTTTGTATGCATCTCTTCTTCAATCTTGCCTTTTTCTCACATATTTCTCAAGTGAAAAAGCAGCAGTGTCCTCTGCCTTTTGGAGAGAGAAGTGAAAAAACTTACAGCACCTGGTATTCCCAGGCTGTCTCCCATCCAAGTACTAACCAGGCCCGACTCTGCTTAGCTTCCGAGATCGGACGAGATCGGGCACGAACAGAGAGGTATGGCCGTAAGCAAGTTTGTCTCCAACACATAGTTCTTTAAAACCTACAACAGTAGGTCAATTTTAAAACGTTAACGAACCTAAACCAGTTCATTAATTAACATTCCAATAATAAGAAAATATTGATATATTGATTGATTCTGTTTCCCTTTTTACCGTTACCCACATCTTTGAATGCATCTTTGAATGCATCTCTTCTTTAATCTTGCCTTTTTCTCATATTCCTCAAGTGAAAAGCAGCAGTGTCCTCTGCCTTTTGGAGAGAAAAGTGAAGAAAGTTACAGCACCTGGTATTCCCAGGCGGTCTCCCATCCAAGTACTAACCAGGCCCGACTCTGCTTAGCTTCCGAGATCGGACGAGATCGGGCACGAACAGAGAGGTATGGCCGTAAGCAAGTTTGGCTCCAACACATAGTTCTTTAAAACCTACAACAGTATGTCAATTTTAAAACGTTAACGAACCTAAACCAGTTCATTAATTAACATTCCAATAATAAGAAAATATTGATATATTGATTGATTCTGTTTCCCTTTTTACCGTTACCCACATCTTTGTATGCATCTCTTCTTCAATCTTGCCTTTTTCTCACATATTTCTCAAGTGAAAAAGCAGCAGTGTCCTCTGCCTTTTGGAGAGAGAAGTGAAAAAACTTACAGCACCTGGTATTCCCAGGCTGTCTCCCATCCAAGTACTAACCAGGCCCGACTCTGCTTAGCTTCCGAGATCGGACGAGATCGGGCACGAACAGAGAGGTATGGCCGTAAGCAAGTTTGTCTCCAACACATAGTTCTTTAAAACCTACAACAGTAGGTCAATTTTAAAACGTTAACGAACCTAAACCAGTTCATTAATTAACATTCCAATAATAAGAAAATATTGATATATTGATTGATTCTGTTTCCCTTTTTACCGTTACCCACATCTTTGAATGCATCTTTGAATGCATCTCTTCTTTAATCTTGCCTTTTTCTCATATTTCTCAAGTGAAAAGCAGCAGTGTCCTCTGCCTTTTGGAGAGAAAAGTGAAGAAAGTTACAGCACCTGGTATTCCCAGGCGGTCTCCCATCCAAGTACTAACCAGGCCCGACTCTGCTTAGCTTCCGAGATCGGACGAGATCGGGCACGAACAGAGAGGTATGGCCGTAAGCAAGTTTGGCTCCAACACATAGTTCTTTAAAACCTACAACAGTAGGTCAATTTTAAAGCGTTAACGAACCTAAACCAGTTCATTAATTAACATTCCAATAATAAGAAAATATTGATATATTGATTGATTCTGTTTCCCTTTTTACCGTTACCCACATCTTTGAATGCATCTTTGAATGCATCTCTTCTTTAATCTTGCCTTTTTCTCATATTCCTCAAGTGAAAAGCAGCAGTGTCCTCTGCCTTTTGGAGAGAAAAGTGAAGAAAGTTACAGCACCTGGTATTCCCAGGCGGTCTCCCATCCAAGTACTAATCAGGCCCGACTCTGCTTAGCTTCCGAGATCGGACGAGATCGGGCACGAACAGAGAGGTATGGCCGTAAGCAAGTTTGGCTCCAACACATAGTTCTTTAAAACCTACAACAGTAGGTCAATTTTAAAACGTTAACGAACCTAAACCAGTTCATTAATTAACATTCCAATAATAAGAAAATATTGATATATTGATTGATTCTGTTTCCCTTTTTACCGTTACCCACATCTTTGTATGCATCTCTTCTTCAATCTTGCCTTTTTCTCACATATTTCTCAAGTGAAAAAGCAGCAGTGTCCTCTGCCTTTTGGAGAGAGAAGTGAAAAAACTTACAGCACCTGGTATTCCCAGGCTGTCTCCCATCCAAGTACTAACCAGGCCCGACTCTGCTTAGCTTCCGAGATCGGACGAGATCGGGCACGAACAGAGAGGTATGGCCGTAAGCAAGTTTGTCTCCAACACATAGTTCTTTAAAACCTACAACAGTAGGTCAATTTTAAAACGTTAACGAACCTAAACCAGTTCATTAATTAACATTCCAATAATAAGAAAATATTGATATATTGATTGATTCTGTTTCCCTTTTTACCGTTACCCACATCTTTGAATGCATCTTTGAATGCATCTCTTCTTTAATCTTGCCTTTTTCTCATATTTCTCAAGTGAAAAGCAGCAGTGTCCTCTGCCTTTTGGAGAGAAAAGTGAAGAAAGTTACAGCACCTGGTATTCCCAGGCGGTCTCCCATCCAAGTACTAACCAGGCCCGACTCTGCTTAGCTTCCGAGATCGGACGAGATCGGGTACGAATTTTTTTTTCTCTTGTTTTTATTATCAAAAATACAACATGTTAAATTTTTGCACACATTCAAACACAAACTCCTTTTTTTTTTTTCTTTTTTTTTTTTCAAAACAGCCATTGGCTATTTAACAAATAAGGTAGAAATAAACCCTCAAAAGAAAGTTCTAAATTAGATTTCAGATACTTGACATTTACCCAAACCCGCAAACCCAATCAATAAAATGAAACCGCCCCATAAATTAACTGACAGATAGCTGTTTTTACTTACAACAAATGACAAAAGATGAACAAAAATACACCCCAAAATTAGTTTAAACATATTTACAATCAAAACGTTTATTTAATCATACAACACACCTAAACCCGCACAAACCAATCAACAAAACCCAAAAAACACCCCACTATACTAACCCTCAGAAATTAAAAACCAGACCCCCACCCTCCCCAACCTTACACAAAGCTGTTCTACTAATGAACAGCTCGGTGAACACCTCCTCCCTACAGGCGTGCAGCAGTCCCAAGTGAGCCTTCAAAAGATTTTTGAAGAGTTCTTTTACATTCACTTGTTTACTTTCAAACAACGCATAATTCCTCCTTAGGACTGCTGCATGCCTGGCGAAAGCGAGGAGCGTGTTCACCTGCATCGTAATGCCCCCTCTGCCCTGCCTGGGGAGGCCGAAGAGCCACACCCAGTCCCACTCTGTCAGTTGCGCCGCAGTAGCACCACAGCCAGTTTTTAAAAACTGACAGACATATGTTTTAAAACCACTAAGAGCACCACATCTCAGTATGAGGTGCTCGAAATCCTCGTCCTCCAGTCCACAGACTGGGCAAAGCCGCTGAAATTTCAGCTTGTGTATCTGATGCAGGACAATGCTAGTGTAGAACCTCCTGTGCCTCAGTTTAAAGTCCGTGTTAAATACTGTATGCGATAAAAAAGGTATTGCCAGGTTGCACCAAATGGATGTTACAGTTTTGGTGGGGAATATGGCTGCCCATCTAAGTTCTGCTGCGGGTCTTTTAATCAGCTTTTGAATCAAAATATCATAAATAACTTTAGTCTTTATTTGAGGAAGTGGAGTGGACTTCGCCCCTTGGCACAGGAGGAAATTCACAGCATCATCCTGCATCAGAATACCACGAGAAGTCAGCGTACGCCAACTTTTTTCCACCCCTTGGGTGATGCTCATCCCTAAGTCCATTATTTGTTTAGTTTTGAACGCCCCTCCCGCCCTCTTCAGTCCCATAAGTGTTTTGTTTTTATCAAAAAATAAAAATTCACCCCCTCTCCCACAGACGCCCCCCAGCGTTGTCAGGCCCGCCTCACGGAGGGCCTTAGACGCTAGGGGTCTGCCTTTGTGGGAGAAGAAGGGCGAATTTAGGAAAGGCAACCGAATCACATGCTCTTTATATTCTACGTCAGGTCTAAGGTGGGGCAGAAATTTGTCCCAAGCCTCCAGCACTTCACGGTAGAACCCCGGAAAGCCTCCTGTGACATTTCTGGGAGAGAAGGCGTACAAATTGTAGCTGCTCCTCTCACCATACTTTGCCAGGAGACCTGCCAAGGTATCTTTCCATGGGTGCTGCCTCTTCGAATCCAAAAACCGGCCTATCAATTTAACCCTAAGTGCATCTCTTTTTGCACTTATGTCAATCAGGTCTAAGCCCCCCTCCCTTTTTTTTGCGATTAAAGTCTTACGAGCGATCATATTGCCCTGCGCCTTCCACAAGAAAGAAGAGATCACGCTGTTTAAAGAATTTAAAGCCCAACTCGGCAGCTCGCAAGACCCCAAAATGTGATTCATTTTGGACAGAATTAGAGCATTAGATACGATTACCTTCCCTCTTATGGTCAGCCCTCGGGCCTTCCACAGGTTACAGGTATTACGTATTCTTATTAGAAGCTCTTGCCAGTTCCGGTCTCTAGCTTTAATGCTATCTTTACCTATATAAATACCAAGTATTTTCCTTTCGTCATCTGTGATTTTAAAGCCCCATTTAGCGGCGTCCACCTTATCTCCGTTAAAGATCATAAGCTCAGATTTTGTTATGTTTATTTTTGCCCCAGACGCCCTTTCATAGTTTGCGATATGGGTCATTACCTGTTCAATGTAGGACGTGTTTTTAATAAATATATTAATATCGTCCGCATATTGTATGACCTTAACCATTTTGTTACCCTCAGTTTTAAAACCCTCAATGCTGTTGTCACTCGTGATGCTAAGAGCTAGGGGCTCTGCTACCAGACTGTAGAGTAAGGCCGACAGGGGACACCCCTGTCTGATGGAGCGTCCTAGCACCACAGGCTCCGTGAGGAATCCATTTACTTTTATTCTGCTCTCCGCTCTTTTGTAGAGGAGCTTAACCCGGTTAATAAAACCCGCGCCAAACCCATAGCTCTTCAGTACCTCCCACATAAAAACCTGTTCTACTCTATCAAAGGCTTTTTCGAGGTCTATGCCCAATATGCACCCCCCCTCTTCAGACATTTTATCGACGATATCTCTCACTGCGATGATGTTATCACTAATGTCTCTATCAGGGATACTGTAGGACTGGGTCTCTGAAACAACAGTTGTTATCACCTCTCTCAGTCTATTTGCGAGCACTTTTGCAAATATTTTATAGTCCGTATTTAGGAGACTAATTGGTCTATAGAATTTAAGTTCATCTTTTGTACCTTTTTTTTTATAAATCAACGTAATTATACCTTCGGTCACTGTCTTCGAGGTATCATTTTGTACCTCCATTTCCTCCAGAACTTTCAACAGGACTGGAGAGAGCAACTCAGAAAAGCAGCAATAGAAATCCGCAGTGAGGCCATCTGATCCAGGACTTTTGTTCTTTTTAAGCCCCTGTATCGCTGCCTCTATCTCCCCGGTTGTGGTAGGTGAGTCACAAAATGTTTTGTCGTTATCACTGATCTGAATTTTAACCTGATTTGTTAGCTGCTGTATGTGAGGTTCTTTTGGGCATTGCCCTTTGTACAGACAGCTATAGTAACTATGAGCTAGCCTCAATAAGTCACTGTTTTCCGTAAAAGTTTTATTATTGTCATCTTTTAGTTCTGCAATGAATTGCTTTTCCTGAGTTGCTCTCTCCAGTCCTAAAAAGAAAGCCGTGCTTTTTTCCCCCTCTAACAGGAAAAGAGACCTACTTCTGACCGCAGCACCCTTGCAACGGTGGGCCTCAATTCCTGCTAGTTTAGCTCTATAAAGCTCGTACTTCTCGCTATTATGGCTGTTGTTTAGCTCCATTCTATCTATTTCTATATTTAGTAGTTCATTTAATATACTCTCCTCTCTCTTCTTGACCCAATTTTTGTCCCTACTATACTTTATAGTGACTTTTTTTATTCTTAATTTAATTTCATCCCAAAATGTGATTTTATTTTCCACAAAAGGAACGTCATAGGCACATTGGGTCAGAAATTTGGTTATCTTTTCTTTATATTCTTTGTCCTCTAACAAGCTATTGTTAAAGCACCAAGTGCTTTTTCCCCTTTTTCCGGTATTATCACCTAGCTTTAGGTCAACATATGCATGATCGCTCCAAGTATTAAAGGTGTACTTTACACCCGAGGCTTTTTTCACTAGGCCAGAGGCCACCAGGACCAGGTCTATACGGGACTGCTTTAAAACACCCAACACAACCTGCCTTCTGGAATAGACTCTCGACCCAGGGTTCACCACACGCCATGCGTCGACCATGTTTTTATTCGTCATAAGATCTTTTAAAGCTGTTCTACTGGTGTCACATTTGCATTTGTCATGGGAGCTGTCGCTATTGCTCAAAGTGGTGTTAAAATCCCCCAGTAGGATGGTTTTATTGTTAATCCATTTATCCAAGCTTTTGAAGAAGATCCTGCGATCTTCTTCTATGTTTGGAGCGTGGATGTTTATAAGTCTGATTACTTCATTATTGAATAAACAGTCAATTATTAGGCATTTGCCATCATCGGCTTTATAAATTACCTTGCTGTTATTGCTGTGATTCTTATTGATTAAAAGAGCTACCCTCCTAGCTCTCCCAGCTCCCTCCTGAGCCTGAACTTCTCCACTCCACATTTTTTGTACACACTTTACAGTATCCTGATCCCACCCAGTTTCCTGAAGGCAGAGAAAGTCAGCATGCTTATATTTCTCTAAAACTGCTTGGATCTTCAGTATGTTTTTGAATCCATTCGTATTGAATGAAGTTATAGAAAAAGAGTCCAGAGCCATGAGGGCAAACAGTAAGGAAAGATGCAAAAACCCAAATACAGATATTCCCATTATTTTTTTTGCACTTTCTTCCTATTACCTCCTTTCTTTAATAAATCAGAATTCCTTTTCCTCACCGTTTGCACTTGTTCTGCGTCCATTTCTGTGTCAGACGCGTCCGGCAGCATCAGGGGGGAACAGTCAACTGACAAGTTGGAGACATCAGCAAAGTCCAGGGAGGACCCTATCTCCGACTGCAGCAAGACTCTTGGCTGCTCCTCAGCCTCCAGGCCCTTCGTCACCACGCTTCTCCCTCTCCCCGTGGCCAGTCTCGACACCCGGACCTTGCTCGGCTTGGCCGGGCTCTGCTCCTGCAGACCCGCGCTGGCTCGTATTACGTCACCGCCTATGCCAGGCTGGCTGGGTGTGGTCACTGGCCCCGCCGCTGCTGTCACCGCTGTAGCCTCTGATGCCACTGCCGCTCGCGCTGCCGTCCCTGGCTCCGCCGCTGCTGCTGCTGCCGTGTCTGGCACCGCCACCTCTCGTGCTGCCGCATCAGGCACCACAGCTGCTGCTTCCGCCGCCACTGGCACCACCTCACTGTCTCCGGTCAGCCCCTCTTGACCGGTTGCCGGTATCGCCTCATCGTTTCCTGCTTCTTCCTCCTGGTCATCACTGCACAACTCCACCTCTGCCCCGGACTCATCGTACGAGGTTTCGTTAGTGCTCTGCATGTCTTCCTCTTCCACCTCCACCTCCTCCTCCTCCTCCTCCTCCTCCACCTCCTGGCACTTGCAAATATCCAGTGCCAGCTTGCAATCCGTGCATTTTTTAGTTTTTTTATTGTTTGTGCACTCTCTGGCATAGTGCCCCTGAACCCCGCAGGTGTGGCAGGAAAACTGCGGGCACTCTCTCTGTATGTGTCCAGGCTGCATGCAAATCCTGCAGATCTTCGTTTGTTTATCATGCAATACGCGAAAATACTCAAAACCCAGCGCCGTCGAGAACTTCGTCGAATACGGGAGGGACTGGACCTTGTCGTTAAACTTCACCCTCACAAAGCGGGTGCCGTCAGTTACTTTGGACCCAGGCCACATTCTTCGCTTCACCGGGGATACAGCTTTTACCCCCCAGCTCAGCAGTTTTGCCAGGATGCTCCTGTCACTCACATAATAAGGTAAGTGCAAAAAGGAGACGACCAGCTCATCATTTGATATCTCTTTCGCGTGTACCCTCGTGTCCCCCACTTTGAAACCCTCCATCAGGCGTTCTTTACCTTTTATGTGGCTCATTGTTACTTTGAATCTTTTCGGGTTGATGACCCGGCACGCCAGTAGCGCACCGCACAGTTTCTGCACATAACTTATCAGTTCCATTGCGCTCATCGATGCGCCGCCCTCCGTCTCCACATTTACCGTGAGGTTCTGCAAAGCAGTCCACTCTCGGGTTTCTGCAGTTAGCTCCTTCTCTCTGGCTTCTACCTCCGTCTGGATGGTGGGGTTTTCCGTAGGGGTTGTCGTCAGATCGGTCCAGGTCTGGTTCACTTGTAAGTCCGTCATTTTGAGAGAAAAAAAAGAAAGCGCCCCTCTCGGAAAAAAGAACTGCGGGGGATGTGTCGCAAAAAAGCGAGAAACAAAAGACTTCCCCCCAATCAGTAAAAACTGACGGGGGTACTGTACACTAAACCAACTAATAAACTTTTAGAAAAAAGCTTGCATGTGTAAATCAAAGAAGAGAGAAGAAAGGAGAGGAAGGAAAAAGCGTGCCTGTTCTCAGGATCCACCAGCTCAGCTCACACAGGTGTCTCAAATCAGCACTGATCAGAGAGGTATGGCCGTAAGCAAGTTTGTCTCCAACACATAGTTCTTTAAAACCTACAACAGTAGGTCAATTTTAAAACGTTAACGAACCTAAACCAGTTCATTAATTAACATTCCAATAATAAGAAAATATTGATATATTGATTGATTCTGTTTCCCTTTTTACCGTTACCCACATCTTTGTATGCATCTCTTCTTCAATCTTGCCTTTTTCTCACATATTTCTCAAGTGAAAAAGCAGCAGTGTCCTCTGCCTTTTGGAGAGAGAAGTGAAAAAACTTACAGCACCTGGTATTCCCAGGCTGTCTCCCATCCAAGTACTAACCAGGCCCGACTCTGCTTAGCTTCCGAGATCGGACGAGATCGGGCACGAACAGAGAGGTATGGCCGTAAGCAAGTTTGTCTCCAACACATAGTTCTTTAAAACCTACAACAGTAGGTCAATTTTAAAACGTTAACGAACCTAAACCAGTTCATTAATTAACATTCCAATAATAAGAAAATATTGATATATTGATTGATTCTGTTTCCCTTTTTACCGTTACCCACATCTTTGAATGCATCTCTTCTTTAATCTTGCCTTTTTCTCATGTTTCTCAAGTGAAAAGCAGCAGTGTCCTCTGCCTTTTGGAGAGAAAAGTGAAGAAAGTTACAGCACCTGGTATTCCCAGGCGGTCTCCCATCCAAGTACTAACCAGGCCCGACTCTGCTTAGCTTCCGAGATCGGACGAGATCGGGCACGAACAGAGAGGTATGGCCGTAAGCAAGTTTGTCTCCAACACATAGTTCTTTAAAACCTACAACAGTAGGTCAATTTTAAAACGTTAACGAACCTAAACCAGTTCATTAATTAACATTCCAATAATAAGAAAATATTGATATATTGATTGATTCTGTTTCCCTTTTTACCGTTACCCACATCTTTGTATGCATCTCTTCTTCAATCTTGCCTTTTTCTCACATATTTCTCAAGTGAAAAAGCAGCAGTGTCCTCTGCCTTTTGGAGAGAGAAGTGAAAAAACTTACAGCACCTGGTATTCCCAGGCTGTCTCCCATCCAAGTACAAACCAGGCCCGACTCTGCTTAGCTTCCGAGATCGGACGAGATCGGGCACGAACAGAGAGGTATGGCCGTAAGCAAGTTTGTCTCCAACACATAGTTCTTTAAAACCTACAACAGTAGGTCAATTTTAAAACGTTAACGAACCTAAACCAGTTCATTAATTAACATTCCAATAATAAGAAAATATTGATATATTGATTGATTCTGTTTCCCTTTTTACCGTTACCCACATCTTTGTATGCATCTCTTCTTCAATCTTGCCTTTTTCTCACATATTTCTCAAGTGAAAAAGCAGCAGTGTCCTCTGCCTTTTGGAGAGAGAAGTGAAAAAACTTACAGCACCTGGTATTCCCAGGCTGTCTCCCATCCAAGTACTAACCAGGCCCGACTCTGCTTAGCTTCCGAGATCGGACGAGATCGGGCACGAACAGAGAGGTATGGCCGTAAGCAAGTTTGTCTCCAACACATAGTTCTTTAAAACCTACAACAGTAGGTCAATTTTAAAACGTTAACGAACCTAAACCAGTTCATTAATTAACATTCCAATAATAAGAAAATATTGATATATTGATTGATTCTGTTTCCCTTTTTACCGTTACCCACATCTTTGAATGCATCTTTGAATGCATCTCTTCTTTAATCTTGCCTTTTTCTCATATTCCTCAAGTGAAAAGCAGCAGTGTCCTCTGCCTTTTGGAGAGAAAAGTGAAGAAAGTTACAGCACCTGGTATTCCCAGGCGGTCTCCCATCCAAGTACTAACCAGGCCCGACTCTGCTTAGCTTCCGAGATCGGACGAGATCGGGCACGAACAGAGAGGTATGGCCGTAAGCAAGTTTGGCTCCAACACATAGTTCTTTAAAACCTACAACAGTATGTCAATTTTAAAACGTTAACGAACCTAAACCAGTTCATTAATTAACATTCCAATAATAAGAAAATATTGATATATTGATTGATTCTGTTTCCCTTTTTACCGTTACCCACATCTTTGTATGCATCTCTTCTTCAATCTTGCCTTTTTCTCACATATTTCTCAAGTGAAAAAGCAGCAGTGTCCTCTGCCTTTTGGAGAGAGAAGTGAAAAAACTTACAGCACCTGGTATTCCCAGGCTGTCTCCCATCCAAGTACTAACCAGGCCCGACTCTGCTTAGCTTCCGAGATCGGACGAGATCGGGCACGAACAGAGAGGTATGGCCGTAAGCAAGTTTGTCTCCAACACATAGTTCTTTAAAACCTACAACAGTAGGTCAATTTTAAAACGTTAACGAACCTAAACCAGTTCATTAATTAACATTCCAATAATAAGAAAATATTGATATATTGATTGATTCTGTTTCCCTTTTTACCGTTACCCACATCTTTGAATGCATCTTTGAATGCATCTCTTCTTTAATCTTGCCTTTTTCTCATATTTCTCAAGTGAAAAGCAGCAGTGTCCTCTGCCTTTTGGAGAGAAAAGTGAAGAAAGTTACAGCACCTGGTATTCCCAGGCGGTCTCCCATCCAAGTACTAACCAGGCCCGACTCTGCTTAGCTTCCGAGATCGGACGAGATCGGGCACGAACAGAGAGGTATGGCCGTAAGCAAGTTTGGCTCCAACACATAGTTCTTTAAAACCTACAACAGTAGGTCAATTTTAAAGCGTTAACGAACCTAAACCAGTTCATTAATTAACATTCCAATAATAAGAAAATATTGATATATTGATTGATTCTGTTTCCCTTTTTACCGTTACCCACATCTTTGAATGCATCTTTGAATGCATCTCTTCTTTAATCTTGCCTTTTTCTCATATTCCTCAAGTGAAAAGCAGCAGTGTCCTCTGCCTTTTGGAGAGAAAAGTGAAGAAAGTTACAGCACCTGGTATTCCCAGGCGGTCTCCCATCCAAGTACTAATCAGGCCCGACTCTGCTTAGCTTCCGAGATCGGACGAGATCGGGCACGAACAGAGAGGTATGGCCGTAAGCAAGTTTGGCTCCAACACATAGTTCTTTAAAACCTACAACAGTAGGTCAATTTTAAAACGTTAACGAACCTAAACCAGTTCATTAATTAACATTCCAATAATAAGAAAATATTGATATATTGATTGATTCTGTTTCCCTTTTTACCGTTACCCACATCTTTGTATGCATCTCTTCTTCAATCTTGCCTTTTTCTCACATATTTCTCAAGTGAAAAAGCAGCAGTGTCCTCTGCCTTTTGGAGAGAGAAGTGAAAAAACTTACAGCACCTGGTATTCCCAGGCTGTCTCCCATCCAAGTACTAACCAGGCCCGACTCTGCTTAGCTTCCGAGATCGGACGAGATCGGGCACGAACAGAGAGGTATGGCCGTAAGCAAGTTTGTCTCCAACACATAGTTCTTTAAAACCTACAACAGTAGGTCAATTTTAAAACGTTAACGAACCTAAACCAGTTCATTAATTAACATTCCAATAATAAGAAAATATTGATATATTGATTGATTCTGTTTCCCTTTTTACCGTTACCCACATCTTTGAATGCATCTTTGAATGCATCTCTTCTTTAATCTTGCCTTTTTCTCATATTTCTCAAGTGAAAAGCAGCAGTGTCCTCTGCCTTTTGGAGAGAAAAGTGAAGAAAGTTACAGCACCTGGTATTCCCAGGCGGTCTCCCATCCAAGTACTAACCAGGCCCGACTCTGCTTAGCTTCCGAGATCGGACGAGATCGGGTACGAATTTTTTTTTCTCTTGTTTTTATTATCAAAAATACAACATGTTAAATTTTTGCACACATTCAAACACAAACTCCTTTTTTTTTTTTCTTTTTTTTTTTTCAAAACAGCCATTGGCTATTTAACAAATAAGGTAGAAATAAACCCTCAAAAGAAAGTTCTAAATTAGATTTCAGATACTTGACATTTACCCAAACCCGCAAACCCAATCAATAAAATGAAACCGCCCCATAAATTAACTGACAGATAGCTGTTTTTACTTACAACAAATGACAAAAGATGAACAAAAATACACCCCAAAATTAGTTTAAACATATTTACAATCAAAACGTTTATTTAATCATACAACACACCTAAACCCGCACAAACCAATCAACAAAACCCAAAAAACACCCCACTATACTAACCCTCAGAAATTAAAAACCAGACCCCCACCCTCCCCAACCTTACACAAAGCTGTTCTACTAATGAACAGCTCGGTGAACACCTCCTCCCTACAGGCGTGCAGCAGTCCCAAGTGAGCCTTCAAAAGATTTTTGAAGAGTTCTTTTACATTCACTTGTTTACTTTCAAACAACGCATAATTCCTCCTTAGGACTGCTGCATGCCTGGCGAAAGCGAGGAGCGTGTTCACCTGCATCGTAATGCCCCCTCTGCCCTGCCTGGGGAGGCCGAAGAGCCACACCCAGTCCCACTCTGTCAGTTGCGCCGCAGTAGCACCACAGCCAGTTTTTAAAAACTGACAGACATATGTTTTAAAACCACTAAGAGCACCACATCTCAGTATGAGGTGCTCGAAATCCTCGTCCTCCAGTCCACAGACTGGGCAAAGCCGCTGAAATTTCAGCTTGTGTATCTGATGCAGGACAATGCTAGTGTAGAACCTCCTGTGCCTCAGTTTAAAGTCCGTGTTAAATACTGTATGCGATAAAAAAGGTATTGCCAGGTTGCACCAAATGGATGTTACAGTTTTGGTGGGGAATATGGCTGCCCATCTAAGTTCTGCTGCGGGTCTTTTAATCAGCTTTTGAATCAAAATATCATAAATAACTTTAGTCTTTATTTGAGGAAGTGGAGTGGACTTCGCCCCTTGGCACAGGAGGAAATTCACAGCATCATCCTGCATCAGAATACCACGAGAAGTCAGCGTACGCCAACTTTTTTCCACCCCTTGGGTGATGCTCATCCCTAAGTCCATTATTTGTTTAGTTTTGAACGCCCCTCCCGCCCTCTTCAGTCCCATAAGTGTTTTGTTTTTATCAAAAAATAAAAATTCACCCCCTCTCCCACAGACGCCCCCCAGCGTTGTCAGGCCCGCCTCACGGAGGGCCTTAGACGCTAGGGGTCTGCCTTTGTGGGAGAAGAAGGGCGAATTTAGGAAAGGCAACCGAATCACATGCTCTTTATATTCTACGTCAGGTCTAAGGTGGGGCAGAAATTTGTCCCAAGCCTCCAGCACTTCACGGTAGAACCCCGGAAAGCCTCCTGTGACATTTCTGGGAGAGAAGGCGTACAAATTGTAGCTGCTCCTCTCACCATACTTTGCCAGGAGACCTGCCAAGGTATCTTTCCATGGGTGCTGCCTCTTCGAATCCAAAAACCGGCCTATCAATTTAACCCTAAGTGCATCTCTTTTTGCACTTATGTCAATCAGGTCTAAGCCCCCCTCCCTTTTTTTTGCGATTAAAGTCTTACGAGCGATCATATTGCCCTGCGCCTTCCACAAGAAAGAAGAGATCACGCTGTTTAAAGAATTTAAAGCCCAACTCGGCAGCTCGCAAGACCCCAAAATGTGATTCATTTTGGACAGAATTAGAGCATTAGATACGATTACCTTCCCTCTTATGGTCAGCCCTCGGGCCTTCCACAGGTTACAGGTATTACGTATTCTTATTAGAAGCTCTTGCCAGTTCCGGTCTCTAGCTTTAATGCTATCTTTACCTATATAAATACCAAGTATTTTCCTTTCGTCATCTGTGATTTTAAAGCCCCATTTAGCGGCGTCCACCTTATCTCCGTTAAAGATCATAAGCTCAGATTTTGTTATGTTTATTTTTGCCCCAGACGCCCTTTCATAGTTTGCGATATGGGTCATTACCTGTTCAATGTAGGACGTGTTTTTAATAAATATATTAATATCGTCCGCATATTGTATGACCTTAACCATTTTGTTACCCTCAGTTTTAAAACCCTCAATGCTGTTGTCACTCGTGATGCTAAGAGCTAGGGGCTCTGCTACCAGACTGTAGAGTAAGGCCGACAGGGGACACCCCTGTCTGATGGAGCGTCCTAGCACCACAGGCTCCGTGAGGAATCCATTTACTTTTATTCTGCTCTCCGCTCTTTTGTAGAGGAGCTTAACCCGGTTAATAAAACCCGCGCCAAACCCATAGCTCTTCAGTACCTCCCACATAAAAACCTGTTCTACTCTATCAAAGGCTTTTTCGAGGTCTATGCCCAATATGCACCCCCCCTCTTCAGACATTTTATCGACGATATCTCTCACTGCGATGATGTTATCACTAATGTCTCTATCAGGGATACTGTAGGACTGGGTCTCTGAAACAACAGTTGTTATCACCTCTCTCAGTCTATTTGCGAGCACTTTTGCAAATATTTTATAGTCCGTATTTAGGAGACTAATTGGTCTATAGAATTTAAGTTCATCTTTTGTACCTTTTTTTTTATAAATCAACGTAATTATACCTTCGGTCACTGTCTTCGAGGTATCATTTTGTACCTCCATTTCCTCCAGAACTTTCAACAGGACTGGAGAGAGCAACTCAGAAAAGCAGCAATAGAAATCCGCAGTGAGGCCATCTGATCCAGGACTTTTGTTCTTTTTAAGCCCCTGTATCGCTGCCTCTATCTCCCCGGTTGTGGTAGGTGAGTCACAAAATGTTTTGTCGTTATCACTGATCTGAATTTTAACCTGATTTGTTAGCTGCTGTATGTGAGGTTCTTTTGGGCATTGCCCTTTGTACAGACAGCTATAGTAACTATGAGCTAGCCTCAATAAGTCACTGTTTTCCGTAAAAGTTTTATTATTGTCATCTTTTAGTTCTGCAATGAATTGCTTTTCCTGAGTTGCTCTCTCCAGTCCTAAAAAGAAAGCCGTGCTTTTTTCCCCCTCTAACAGGAAAAGAGACCTACTTCTGACCGCAGCACCCTTGCAACGGTGGGCCTCAATTCCTGCTAGTTTAGCTCTATAAAGCTCGTACTTCTCGCTATTATGGCTGTTGTTTAGCTCCATTCTATCTATTTCTATATTTAGTAGTTCATTTAATATACTCTCCTCTCTCTTCTTGACCCAATTTTTGTCCCTACTATACTTTATAGTGACTTTTTTTATTCTTAATTTAATTTCATCCCAAAATGTGATTTTATTTTCCACAAAAGGAACGTCATAGGCACATTGGGTCAGAAATTTGGTTATCTTTTCTTTATATTCTTTGTCCTCTAACAAGCTATTGTTAAAGCACCAAGTGCTTTTTCCCCTTTTTCCGGTATTATCACCTAGCTTTAGGTCAACATATGCATGATCGCTCCAAGTATTAAAGGTGTACTTTACACCCGAGGCTTTTTTCACTAGGCCAGAGGCCACCAGGACCAGGTCTATACGGGACTGCTTTAAAACACCCAACACAACCTGCCTTCTGGAATAGACTCTCGACCCAGGGTTCACCACACGCCATGCGTCGACCATGTTTTTATTCGTCATAAGATCTTTTAAAGCTGTTCTACTGGTGTCACATTTGCATTTGTCATGGGAGCTGTCGCTATTGCTCAAAGTGGTGTTAAAATCCCCCAGTAGGATGGTTTTATTGTTAATCCATTTATCCAAGCTTTTGAAGAAGATCCTGCGATCTTCTTCTATGTTTGGAGCGTGGATGTTTATAAGTCTGATTACTTCATTATTGAATAAACAGTCAATTATTAGGCATTTGCCATCATCGGCTTTATAAATTACCTTGCTGTTATTGCTGTGATTCTTATTGATTAAAAGAGCTACCCTCCTAGCTCTCCCAGCTCCCTCCTGAGCCTGAACTTCTCCACTCCACATTTTTTGTACACACTTTACAGTATCCTGATCCCACCCAGTTTCCTGAAGGCAGAGAAAGTCAGCATGCTTATATTTCTCTAAAACTGCTTGGATCTTCAGTATGTTTTTGAATCCATTCGTATTGAATGAAGTTATAGAAAAAGAGTCCAGAGCCATGAGGGCAAACAGTAAGGAAAGATGCAAAAACCCAAATACAGATATTCCCATTATTTTTTTTGCACTTTCTTCCTATTACCTCCTTTCTTTAATAAATCAGAATTCCTTTTCCTCACCGTTTGCACTTGTTCTGCGTCCATTTCTGTGTCAGACGCGTCCGGCAGCATCAGGGGGGAACAGTCAACTGACAAGTTGGAGACATCAGCAAAGTCCAGGGAGGACCCTATCTCCGACTGCAGCAAGACTCTTGGCTGCTCCTCAGCCTCCAGGCCCTTCGTCACCACGCTTCTCCCTCTCCCCGTGGCCAGTCTCGACACCCGGACCTTGCTCGGCTTGGCCGGGCTCTGCTCCTGCAGACCCGCGCTGGCTCGTATTACGTCACCGCCTATGCCAGGCTGGCTGGGTGTGGTCACTGGCCCCGCCGCTGCTGTCACCGCTGTAGCCTCTGATGCCACTGCCGCTCGCGCTGCCGTCCCTGGCTCCGCCGCTGCTGCTGCTGCCGTGTCTGGCACCGCCACCTCTCGTGCTGCCGCATCAGGCACCACAGCTGCTGCTTCCGCCGCCACTGGCACCACCTCACTGTCTCCGGTCAGCCCCTCTTGACCGGTTGCCGGTATCGCCTCATCGTTTCCTGCTTCTTCCTCCTGGTCATCACTGCACAACTCCACCTCTGCCCCGGACTCATCGTACGAGGTTTCGTTAGTGCTCTGCATGTCTTCCTCTTCCACCTCCACCTCCTCCTCCTCCTCCTCCTCCTCCACCTCCTGGCACTTGCAAATATCCAGTGCCAGCTTGCAATCCGTGCATTTTTTAGTTTTTTTATTGTTTGTGCACTCTCTGGCATAGTGCCCCTGAACCCCGCAGGTGTGGCAGGAAAACTGCGGGCACTCTCTCTGTATGTGTCCAGGCTGCATGCAAATCCTGCAGATCTTCGTTTGTTTATCATGCAATACGCGAAAATACTCAAAACCCAGCGCCGTCGAGAACTTCGTCGAATACGGGAGGGACTGGACCTTGTCGTTAAACTTCACCCTCACAAAGCGGGTGCCGTCAGTTACTTTGGACCCAGGCCACATTCTTCGCTTCACCGGGGATACAGCTTTTACCCCCCAGCTCAGCAGTTTTGCCAGGATGCTCCTGTCACTCACATAATAAGGTAAGTGCAAAAAGGAGACGACCAGCTCATCATTTGATATCTCTTTCGCGTGTACCCTCGTGTCCCCCACTTTGAAACCCTCCATCAGGCGTTCTTTACCTTTTATGTGGCTCATTGTTACTTTGAATCTTTTCGGGTTGATGACCCGGCACGCCAGTAGCGCACCGCACAGTTTCTGCACATAACTTATCAGTTCCATTGCGCTCATCGATGCGCCGCCCTCCGTCTCCACATTTACCGTGAGGTTCTGCAAAGCAGTCCACTCTCGGGTTTCTGCAGTTAGCTCCTTCTCTCTGGCTTCTACCTCCGTCTGGATGGTGGGGTTTTCCGTAGGGGTTGTCGTCAGATCGGTCCAGGTCTGGTTCACTTGTAAGTCCGTCATTTTGAGAGAAAAAAAAGAAAGCGCCCCTCTCGGAAAAAAGAACTGCGGGGGATGTGTCGCAAAAAAGCGAGAAACAAAAGACTTCCCCCCAATCAGTAAAAACTGACGGGGGTACTGTACACTAAACCAACTAATAAACTTTTAGAAAAAAGCTTGCATGTGTAAATCAAAGAAGAGAGAAGAAAGGAGAGGAAGGAAAAAGCGTGCCTGTTCTCAGGATCCACCAGCTCAGCTCACACAGGTGTCTCAAATCAGCACTGATCAGAGAGGTATGGCCGTAAGCAAGTTTGTCTCCAACACATAGTTCTTTAAAACCTACAACAGTAGGTCAATTTTAAAACGTTAACGAACCTAAACCAGTTCATTAATTAACATTCCAATAATAAGAAAATATTGATATATTGATTGATTCTGTTTCCCTTTTTACCGTTACCCACATCTTTGTATGCATCTCTTCTTCAATCTTGCCTTTTTCTCACATATTTCTCAAGTGAAAAAGCAGCAGTGTCCTCTGCCTTTTGGAGAGAGAAGTGAAAAAACTTACAGCACCTGGTATTCCCAGGCTGTCTCCCATCCAAGTACTAACCAGGCCCGACTCTGCTTAGCTTCCGAGATCGGACGAGATCGGGCACGAACAGAGAGGTATGGCCGTAAGCAAGTTTGTCTCCAACACATAGTTCTTTAAAACCTACAACAGTAGGTCAATTTTAAAACGTTAACGAACCTAAACCAGTTCATTAATTAACATTCCAATAATAAGAAAATATTGATATATTGATTGATTCTGTTTCCCTTTTTACCGTTACCCACATCTTTGAATGCATCTCTTCTTTAATCTTGCCTTTTTCTCATGTTTCTCAAGTGAAAAGCAGCAGTGTCCTCTGCCTTTTGGAGAGAAAAGTGAAGAAAGTTACAGCACCTGGTATTCCCAGGCGGTCTCCCATCCAAGTACTAACCAGGCCCGACTCTGCTTAGCTTCCGAGATCGGACGAGATCGGGCACGAACAGAGAGGTATGGCCGTAAGCAAGTTTGTCTCCAACACATAGTTCTTTAAAACCTACAACAGTAGGTCAATTTTAAAACGTTAACGAACCTAAACCAGTTCATTAATTAACATTCCAATAATAAGAAAATATTGATATATTGATTGATTCTGTTTCCCTTTTTACCGTTACCCACATCTTTGTATGCATCTCTTCTTCAATCTTGCCTTTTTCTCACATATTTCTCAAGTGAAAAAGCAGCAGTGTCCTCTGCCTTTTGGAGAGAGAAGTGAAAAAACTTACAGCACCTGGTATTCCCAGGCTGTCTCCCATCCAAGTACAAACCAGGCCCGACTCTGCTTAGCTTCCGAGATCGGACGAGATCGGGCACGAACAGAGAGGTATGGCCGTAAGCAAGTTTGTCTCCAACACATAGTTCTTTAAAACCTACAACAGTAGGTCAATTTTAAAACGTTAACGAACCTAAACCAGTTCATTAATTAACATTCCAATAATAAGAAAATATTGATATATTGATTGATTCTGTTTCCCTTTTTACCGTTACCCACATCTTTGTATGCATCTCTTCTTCAATCTTGCCTTTTTCTCACATATTTCTCAAGTGAAAAAGCAGCAGTGTCCTCTGCCTTTTGGAGAGAGAAGTGAAAAAACTTACAGCACCTGGTATTCCCAGGCTGTCTCCCATCCAAGTACTAACCAGGCCCGACTCTGCTTAGCTTCCGAGATCGGACGAGATCGGGCACGAACAGAGAGGTATGGCCGTAAGCAAGTTTGTCTCCAACACATAGTTCTTTAAAACCTACAACAGTAGGTCAATTTTAAAACGTTAACGAACCTAAACCAGTTCATTAATTAACATTCCAATAATAAGAAAATATTGATATATTGATTGATTCTGTTTCCCTTTT